>NC_057809.1:322669568-322969568 GCF_018294505.1 Triticum aestivum
CTCCTTCGCGGGCCTTCTGGTGGCTTTGCCATCCTGCCATGGGCTTCTCGCCTGATCGTGGACTGCGATTGGCTGAGGCGCTCCATGCGCTCTTCATCTGGGGACGGGCTGGCTCCAGGCCGGGCTTCTAGCGTGACATGCCCGGCCGTTGCAAGGGTGCCAGCCCCCAGCCCCCTGACTGGAGGGGGAGTGCTGATTCGTGGCCCCCGATGCTTGCTCGGGGCAGATGATGGTGTGGAAGACGTGCTCGAGCGCGCCCGGGAGCATCGCGCTCTTCGCCAAGGATTCCTTCGAAGGGCGGCTGACGCGGTGAACCTGCTTGGTTAGGAGCTTGCTGATGAAGACACGCGCCTTGAGGCCGACGGCCTGCGCCTGGCTGCAGAGAGGCGCGAGCTGGAGGGCGCCATCGCCCTTGCGCGCCGTCAGCACGATCTTGACGATGCAGAGGCCAAGGCGCCGCTGGTGGCCTCTTGGCAGGCCCGATCTCGGGCCGTTGAGGAGGCCCGGGAAGCCGACCGGTGGTGAGAGGCGGCGGAGGAGCGGGCTCGGGAGCTCCTGGCCTGGTGCCACTCACTGGAGGAGCAAGTGGAGCTGCGCGAGGCAGTCCTCGCGTCGATGAAGGTGGCCCCTGGCGACCCAGCAGAGCTCCAGAAGTGCGACGAGGCGCTGACGCTAGAAGCCGCCGAACGTACCCGCGAGTACGAGCGCCTGGAGATGAAGGAGCACTTGGTGACGCAGGCAGAGGATGATGTCGCTATACGGGAAGCCTGCGTCCTAGAGGAGGTCGGACGTCGGGTGGCGATGACACGCTTGAGCCTCGAGCATGAGTTCGAGGAGAGGCTGGAGTTGATGCGGGCCGAGGCTGAAGGTAGGACTGCTCCCTTGAGGGCCAAGCTGGAGGAAGCGACGCGGCGGGCCGATGCTTTTCGGGCCGCCCTTGAGGTAGCGCAAGGGGAGTCAACCACCTCCCAGGCCAAGGTGCTCCTTCTTCGCCAGCGGGTGGAGGAGGCCGAGGTCGTCGCGCGCCAGAATGCGGACGAGATACGTCAGCGGCGGATCCTGGAGCATGAGCACGGCCCCATGCTCACCACGCTCCAGGAGAGAGCCAATACAGCATTATGCAACCTCTGCGAGGCGGCTGTTGGCGAGCCGCACGCAGTCAACTACGCCGACAACCTTCAGTTCTTCACCGATGTGGTGACGCAGCTGGAGGCGTGATCAGTCAGGGCCAATAGGTTGGTGGGGGAGAGGAGCCGCGCCCTGCTCGGGCGCGCCTTTCTCGCGTCTTCAGCCATCTCCGGAACATGGATCCCCACTTCGACTTCGACGCCGCCATCGCCCCAGTCCCCCAGGCCGTCCGAGATGACCTGGCGCACTGGGTGGAAGACAATGTGGATGCTCTTGTCAGGGCCTTCACTTCAGACAACGACGGCGTGATCGTGGCTGCTGACGAGGGCGGTGTGGTGAACGGCCCTGACGCCGTTGGTGGCGACGCAGACAGTGATGGCGAGTTCAGCGACGCCAACAACGGTTTGGGTGGTGCTCCTGAGGACACATTGGGGGATTTATCCGACTGATCATGCATCGTTCCTGTTTCCTTACCCTGCATGAATAGAACTCAGGTTTTGGCCTGATGGCTGTGAGAGCATTTTGGAGGGGGATCCCCTCATGTAAAACTTGTGTTCATCGTATTAGTAGACCTTACATTGCCCATGCGCCCGTGCCAAGTGGTTGGCTTAAGTGACGCGCTGGTCGGCAAGTTTACCTTTGTCCCGTGCAGGCCCTGAGGTAGCCTGTGGGAGGCTGAGGTGTCCCGAGTGTTCCCTGATTGAATCCGTAGGATCTGCAGTAAAAAACCCTCCTGAGAGGACGCGGCGGCGGCAGTCTGGGCTGCGCGCAAGCTAGGCCAGACCCGGCTCGCGAGGGGCTCATGAGGGGAGGCAGCTGAGGCGAAGTGGTAACCAAAACGCGAGAAATTGCTCGAACGAGACTAAGCACCACTTCCCCGAACACACGCAAATCTCAAATTCGAATCCAACTTAAATCCAGCGGGGGAAAGCGACAACCAAAGGGAAAAGCAACGAAAGCAGACAAAAGGCCGCGTCCAGCACCTAATCTAGTCTTGGACGTCTTCTCACCAGCGCGGAGCTAAGTGCTGCCACTGGGCGTGGGAGGGAGCCCCAGGGCCTAAGGCCGGCACCCCTGAGACTCCGGGGCGTGTACAGCCCCACTCATTATTACGTGAGAGTGTCACGGGGCGGCGAGCTTCACAGGCACTGGGCCTTCTTCACAGGAACCGGCCTTGCTTCATATCGCCAGACGAGGGCCCCGCCTTGCGCCACACTCTAGTGCCATCAACGACGACCGGAAACCAGGACGCCGCTGATGGGGTAGAGCGGTCGCCAGCGGTTCCCCCGACGACCACGGGTCCTCCGCCAGAGGCAGGCCCTGAGGCACCTCCCCAGCAGAGGGCCGACCTCCTGAGAACACCTTGCTCCGAACGCCGCGGTGTTGATGTCGGATCTCCACCCCTCTCCTACAGCCCCCTGCGCCCTCCTCCCGAGGGGTAGGAGACTATGGGAGCGGGGCTGCTGCTCGCTGTGGAGACCTGCACCTCCTGCGATCCATGATTAGCGTATGCTTGCTCTTGAGGAATTAGTGGTACCCGATAATCGTTGCCTCCAGCGTGGCCAGTTGGACCGTCCCGGGGCTCCAGGAAGGGCTCAGCTTCTGGCGCCTCATCCCCCTAGCTTGGGCTAAGGAGCAAGCCTTGTTCGCCTTGGTGAGGGTGTCCTTGGTCCATCATGAGGGGCACATATTATTCCGGCGCCATCATCCCGAAGGCCATGCCGTAGTGCTCCGCGTGCCACGCAGCTCTGCTTGACGCGCCCACCGTGGGGTGGTAGCACGGCTGTCCACTGGGGCCGCGGGTCGCGTCGAGTCCTTCTTCTTCACAGACCGAGAGCGGGGGTAGCGCCGCCGCCGGTCCGGTGCCGACAGCTTCGCTGGCGTTGGAGTAGCCTTGGAGCCCGCGGGCGCGCGCGGAGCCCCCTCGCGGGCCGCCCTGGGCTTGAGATGGGAGCTGGGTGCAGAAGGGGTGAGCCCCCGAGGCGACGAAGCCCAGGAGCTCTGCCACCCGCTCTAGTAGCACGTCGCGGCTGCCCTCCAGCAGCCTGCACTACAATAGCTCTCGGGCCACCGTGAGCGCGGCCCTCGAGTTCGCCTGCTCCCGGCGGGTGTACAGTGTGGCGTGATTGGAGGCCCTTGCTGCCGACCGCGCTTGCCACGGTGTGAGAGCTGTCGAAGCTTGTCCGCGTTGCCCGTAGCCCGCAGCGCCCTGCGGACCGCGAGCTGCCTGGGGCACGGGGTCGCCCGAGGCGAGCGGCTCTGCGCGGGCGGGCCACGCCGCCCATGGATCTGGGTTGCCCGCCTGGTCGTCGGACATGGTGATGATGACGCGTCGGGGCACAAAGTGGTAGAAGGTGGATTCCGGCGCACCCCTACCTGGCGTGCCAAATGTCGGATTTCGGGTTCCGGCAGACCCTTGAGGTTCAAACACTAGGGTGCGCGCGGAGATTTCGCCTTCTACCTACCTGCACCCCTCCGCCTCGCTGAGATCTAAGCTATGGGAAGAACAGCATAAGAGACACAGGGTTTATACTGGTTCGGGCCACCGTTGTGGTGTAAGACCCTACTCCAGTATGTGTTGTGGTGGATTGCCTCTTAGGCTGATGATGATGAGCAATACAAGGAAGAACAGCCTCGCGAGGGTCTGTTCTTGGTTGGGAGGATGAACTGCTAGGGGGAGTTCAGTCACTCTTCTCTCTCTCTTCTCGATTCTCTCTTTGATTTCTGATCCTCTCTCTGATTTCCCCCTCTTTCACCCTGTGGGCGGCTAGTCCTATTTATAGGTAAAGGCCCTAGGCCTCTTCCCAAATATTAAGCAGGAAGGGCACCAACAATTGGCCATTTTGAAGGGGAACATTGGGTACTCTTATCCTGACTAAAGTTGGTCCTCGCCTACCAAAGGCTCTGGTGGTGACGCTGGCTTGGGCTCCACAATGACGTCCTTCCTGCCATTGGACTGGTCTTGGTCTCGTTGCACCGAAACGGGTGCCTTTGCTTGATGCTCTCGCCTGCGCTTGCTCCCTTTGCACCAAAGAGGAAAGGAGGACACTACGCGGCCTGGCGCCCGCCTGACGCCCTTGGTCGTCATGGCTTGCATCACGGGCACCTCGTGAGGTACCCCGCCTTGATCTCTCCGCCTCCTCGCGAGCCAGCCTGATGTGGCCGTGCCTGAGGAAGCTCCGTGTCATCCGCCCCGCGAGGCTTGGCCCCTCGCGAGGTTCTTGGGTTTGCATCGATGAAGATGGGTCGTGCTGGGGCCCCTTTGAGCCACATCGCAGGCCGCAGGCAGGCAAGTCTGGGGACCCCCGTTCCCAGAACGCCGACAAGTTTCAAGAGAATTCATTGTTTGAACCTTAACATGTGAATTGGTTGCTACTTTAACATGAGAAATTTTAGTATAAAGAATTGTTGTTGTAATGCTAGGGAAAGTCATTGAAATTGTCATTCATAAAATTTGTGCACTTTCCTAGCAATCACACTTCATAAATTCTTTCTTTTATCATTTACATACTCGAGGACGAGTAGGACTTAAGCTTGGGGATGCTGATACATCTCCAACGTATCTTTAATTTATGAACTATTCATGCCGTTATTTTATTAGTCTTGGATGTTTTACAATCATTTTATAGCAAATTTATATCAATTTTTGGGACTAACCTATTGACCTAGTGCCTAGTGACAGTTGATGTTTTTTGCTTGTATTTTACATCGCAAGAAATCAATATCAAATGAAGTCCAAACACCGCAAAACATTTTTTAGATTTTTATGGACCAAAACACCCAGGATGGGCCAGAGAAGCACCTGGGGGTGCCCCGAGGGGGGCACAACCCACCAGGGCGCGCCTGGGGGCCCAGGCGCGCCCAGGTGGATTGTGCCCACCTCGGTGGCCTCCCGCACCCCCTCTTTAACCTATAAATTCGGAAATATTCCAAAAACCCTCAGGCTTAACTTAGATAAGAAGTTCCGCCGCCGCAAGGCTCTATAGCCACTAAAAACCAATCTAGACCCCGTTCTGGCACCCTTCCGAAGGGGGGAGTCATCTGCGTTGGCCATCTTCATCATCCCGGCGGCCACCACGATGAGGAAGGAGTAGTCCACCCTCGGGACTGAGGGTTTGTACCCGTAGCTATGTGTTTAATCTCTCTCTCTCTCTCCAATGTTATTGAGATGTCATAATCTTGATGTATCACGGGCTTTGTTAATATAGTCAAATCATATGGTGTTTTCCCTTCTCTATCTTGTGGTGATGAATTGAGTTTTTTCCTTTGAGATTTCGTTGTTATCGAATTGAATACTTTTCTGGATTTGAGAACACTTCATATATGTCTCGCAATTGAATACTCGTGGTGACAATGGGGTATCATATTTATTCACTTGATATATGTTTTGGCACTCAACTCGCGGATTCCTGAGGTGACATTGGGGTAATCTATGCATAGGGGTTGATGCACATTCTTGTCTTTGTTTCTCTGGTAGAAATCTTGGGGCACTCTTTGAGGTTCTTTGTGTTGGATTGAATATTGTGAATCTGAATTTGCTTTGGTGTTATTTTAGTATGAACTCTTGGTTAGATCGATCGGAAAGAATAGCTTCGTGTTATTTTAGTATGAACTCTAGGATAGATTGATCAGAAAGAATAGCTTTGAGGTGGTTTCGTACCATAGAAACAATTATATCTTATGTTCTCCGCTAGACAGGAACTTTGGAGTGATTCTTCGTTGCACGTTGAGGGACGGTTGTATGATCCAATTATATTAGCATTGTTGAGAGATTGCACTAGCGAAAGTACGAACCCTAGGCCTCATTTTCAAGCATTGCAATACCATTTTTGTGCCCGTTTAATATTCTCTACCTTGCTGTTTTTAATTGTCAGATTATAAAAATATATTTCTACCATCCATATTACACTTGTATCACCATCTCTTCGCCGAACTAGTCCACCTATACTGATTACCATTGTACTTGGTGTGTTGGCGACACAAGAGACTTTTTATTATTTGGTTGCAGGGTTGTTTGAGAGAGACCGTCTTCATCCTAAGCCTCCCACGGATTGATAAACCTTAGGTCATCCACTTGAGGGAAAATTGCTACTGTACTAGAAAACTCTGCGGTTGGAGGCCCAACACGTGTCTACAAGAATAAAGTTGCATAGTAGACATCACACAGCTAGTTCAATCTTGTTACCGACAAGTCCCTTTACTCGTTCCGTAATAGAAGATCCTGTGACTAACTCATTGGTCACATTGCTTGCAAGCTTACTGTGATGTCGTTTTATCGAGTGGGGCCCTGAGATACCTCTCTGTCATACGGAGTGACAAATCCCAGTCTTGATCCATGCCAACTCAAAAGACACCCTCGGAGATATCTGTAGAGAACCTTTATAGTCACCCAGTTACGTTGCGATGTTTGATACACACAAGGCGCTCCTCCGGTGTTAGTTGCATGATCTCATGGTCATATGAACAAATACTTGACATGCATAAAAATGATAGCAATAAACTTGATACGATCATATGCTACATTCATAGTTTGGGTCTTGTCCATCATATCATTCTCCTAATGATGTGATCCTGTTATCAAATGACAACTCATGTCCATGGCTAGGAAACCATAACCATCTTTGATCAACGAGCTAGTCCAGTAGAGGCTTACTAGGGACATGTTGTTGTCTATGTGTCCACACATGTATTTGAGTTTCTGGTCAATACAATTATAGCATGGATAATAAACGATTATCATGAACAAGGAAATATAATAATAACCACTTTATTGTTGCCTCTAGGGCATATTTTAAACAGTCTCCCACTTGCACTAGAGTCAATAATCTAGCATTACATGGTAATGAATCTAACACCCATAGAGTTTTGGTGTTGATCGTGCTTTGCCCGTGGAAGAGGTTTAGTCAACGGCTCTGCAACATTCAGGTCCGTATGCACTTTGCAAATGTTTATGTCTTCCTCCTTGATGTAATCGTGGATGGAGTTGAAGCGTCACTTTATGTGTCTGGTCATCTTGTGAAACCTTGGTTCCTTGGCTAGAGCAATGGCACAAGTGTTGTCATAGAACAAAGTCATCGTGTCCAATGCACTGGGCACTACTCCAAGATCTGTCATGAACTACTTCATCCAGACACCTTCCTTTGCTGCCTCCGAGGCAGCTATGTACATCGCTTCGCATGTAGAACCAGCTACCACTCTTTGCTTGGAACTGCACCAGCTTACCGCTCCCCCATTTAGAATATATATGTATCTGGATTGAGACTTAGAGTCATCCAGATCAGTGTCAAAGCTTGCATCGACGTAACCCTTTACGACGAGCTCTTGATCACCTCCATAAACAAGAAACATTTCCTTAGCCCTTTTCAAGTACTTAAGGATATTTTCACCAATGTCCAGTGATCGACTCCTGGATTAGTTTGAAACCTTCCGGTCATACATATGGCAAGGCTGACATCCAGTCTTGTGCACAACATCGCATACATGATAGAGCCTATGTCAGAGGCATAGGGGATGACACTCGACTTTTCTCTATCCTCTGTAGTTGCTGGGCATTGAGTCTGACTTAACTTCACACCTTGTAAAATAGGAAAGAACCACTTCCTAGACTGATCCATTTTGAACTTCTTCAAAATCTTATCAAGGTATGTGCTTTGTGAAAGTCCTCTCAAGCGTCTTGATCTATCTCTATAGATCTTGATGCCTAATATGAAAGAAGCTTCTCCTAGCACTACTAGGAAAAGGGCTATAGATGGAATTGACACTAATGGCGCACCAGACATGTGGTGCGCCATTACTATATACTAATGGCGCACCATGTGTTGGTGCGCCATTAGTGTCCAAATACTAATGGCGCACCACATCCACGTGGGCCAAGGGTGCGCCACCTGCCTCGTGGCCCCTGTCGGAGTAATGGGCCATGGGTAGTCTTACCCGGGTCCCTGAACCTTTCAAGACAATGGGCCGGCCCCGCCCCACAAACGACCGGAATGAAGCGCCGCCTTCTGATGGCCGGCTGCCAGAAGACGGCCAAGCTCCAGAAGGCGGCACCGAGATGGGACGACTCCTAGCAGGCAGCCTCCAGAGAGGCCGGCTCCTGGCAGGCGGCCCACGGCGTACTAAAAGTCTGTGCCCCCGTTAAAGAAGACAAGACAGGATGTGGCTACAGCGTAGCCCATCTCCCTCATACCCAGGGCAAGGTGCGGCCACAGTGCCCCGTATAAGCGGAGATCTCCACACGATGTGGTACTTTTGCCACTCCACCCTTGACGTCACTCCTGACAGGCGGAGCCCTCTACCCACGACGGCTTGTCGGTACGGCCTACAGGCGGCGGGCTCTACCACGCAGCGAGAGCCCGGAAGACGGCAGAAGCCAGGCCAGTTAGACCCAAGGGAGGATGGCCTCTAGCAGGCGGCCCCCTCCTCCCTCGAGGTCCGTGCGCCATTAAACAGATGAGACATGGCGTGGTTACAATGATCTCCCACCAGGTGGCGGGACTGTAGCCACGCTCCCCTGACCAAGTACACGTCATTAGCGTAACAACTATAGTAACCAGCAGCCGGCAAGACCCGTGAGCGGTGGCAGCGGCCTGTCGGCTCCGTATCAGACCAGCTGGCGGGGCCCACCAGGCGGCGGGCCGCGGCAGCCGACAGAGAAGCCAGCGACCATGGACACTGACAGCCGGGTCCTACACCCAGCTGGATTACCATTGTACCCCTAGGGGGTAGGCCTATAAAAAAACCAAAGGGAACCCATGCAAAGCGTTCCGAACCTGTTAGACCTAGACTCATACCAGAGGAAGAAGAGAGCAAGCCTTCCTTCTTCTACCTCTGGCATACAGCTCAAGGAGCACGATAGTACACACTAGTACCTTAGTGAACATGCGGAGACCCTGCAGAGCAGGACTAGGGGTGTTATCTCCTAGGAGAGCCCTGAACCTGGGTAAAGTACGCCGTCGTTCGTGTGTACGCCTCATCCCACATCCGGGCACCAGCAATATTCTACTCGCTCCCACCATGATAAGCCATCATGTGTCATATGTCGCACCCAACCCCCGACATTTGGCGCCCACCATGGGGCGAGGTGCACCGTCGTCTGGAGACCTGCTCTGGACGGGAACCATGTTCCTTCCTGGCAAATGCAGCCAGCCCAGCATGCTAGACGGCATCTGTGCCAGCGCGCTGCATGACGCAGAGGTCTTCTGTGAGGCGAGCTGCCTCGCCGATCTTGTTGGCGAGATTCGCCTCTCTGACGAGCCCATATTTGACGCGGGCATAGAGGGCCCCGAGAGCCGCCTCGTCAGCCTCCTCGACAAGCTCCACATCGCCAGCGAGCCGGCTACGGACATGGAGTCGGTTGGCTCCACCGACCCGATGCTTGTCGACTCCGACACGGCGTCACTCGACGCGTTCCCAACGTGGTGGTCTATGACGAACCGCTTCCTCGCGCGGACAATGGCGGCATCACTGTCACGGAAGTGCTCGTCATCAGCCACGGCAAGCACCCTGGTGGAGGGGTTCAGGATCCGCTGCAGGCGACACTGCTAAACCTGGCCGCTCCTATACCCGAAGACCCCGACGCCGAGATGCTGGAGGAGCGCCGCATCCAGCTTGTCGAGAGCACCAACTGGCTGGCCAGCATGAGATGCCTTTCGGAGGCCTAACAACGTGAGATGGATCATGCCGTTGGCGGCATGCCGGCTCCTGGTGGGCCTAGCCGCATTGGCACGATCATGCAGTGCGGGGCAACCATTGCCAGCATGTTCGGGGCGGATCGCCCCGTCTGTGCCACGCCCGCAGAGCACATACGAGCAGTCCATGCGGCTGTAGACGAGATAGACACGCTCGAGGGTGACGAGCGTCGCCACATGATGGAGCACGTCCAGCAGCTCCTTGATGTGGCTGCCGAGCAGCGAGAGGCCGGCTGCCGCACTGAAGCACCCAACCAGCGAAACAACGACCCGCCTCCTCGCCGAGATCAAGGCGCGACATCTTGGACGCCAACTCGTGGCGTTCACGATTGAAGAGACAATGAGCCGGCTGCCAGCCACAGCCGGACTCACATCACCATCGAGCGCAACCAAGACGGCCGCCCAAGAGCAGTGGAATGACTGGACGACTATACGCCTCCCCCACCACGAAGGGAGAGGCGCGTTTCCCCGCCGCCTGTTGACCAGCCGATACTCGGCGACCGCGTTGGCCGCCGGGAAGGAGTCGGAGAAAATGATGCCCGCCACCGGATCGACCGCCTCAACTGATACCTGGTGCTAGAAGAAGAAGACGTGTTGGGTCCGCCTTGCTTTAGCCCCCGCATCTGAGATGAGCCCTTCCCCAAAGGGTTGACACTCCCCAGAGATACGCCAAAATACACAGGCTCCGTGAATCCAGAGGACTGGCTGGTCGACTACTCCACGGCCATCAGCATAGCAAACGGCAACTTCACCAACTCATACAAGCGGCCGCCCAAGCCCCGCCAGCTCTCCTTGTGCGTCCAAGGCCCCAACGAATCAACTCGCGACTACCTCATGCGTCGGGCCGAGCTGCGCAACTCTTGTGAGGGCGTGCATGAGGTGCAGGCTATCGAGTACTTCACCACCAGGTGTCGAGAAGGCACCCTGCTCAAGCACCGGCTTCTCTGCGACGAGCTGGCAACCCTCGATGAGCTACTGATCATAGCAGACAAATATGCCACGGTCGACTCCTCCATGAAGGCGGAGATCCATGTTGACGCCTCTGGAAAGGTGGCTCCCCAAGCTCCTCGGACCCTGGCTGGTGACACCAATCGGCATCAGCAACAGAATGACCATAAGCACAATGCTGCGCAACCGGTTTCCACAAGCCGGCAAGTGGCGATAGTTGAAGACCAGTAGCCGGAAGGGCAGCCTCCTCCCAAACGCCAGAAAGGTGGCAAGCCCAACATGTTGCCCGCCTTCTCATACGAGCAGACGCTAGATGCACCCTCCAAGTTCCACAGCGGCGCGAAGCCGTCCAACCACACCACTCGGAAATGCCATTGGCTCACCAGGATCGCCAAGGGCGATGGACTCCAGCCTCCTTCGTCTGCTGGCCCGCCACCTCCTCCTCCCCAGCAGCCGGCGGTCCGGCCAGTCGGCGCAATACAAGACAACTATCCTGAAGAGCATGGAGCTTACGTCGTGTTCACCATCATGGCTGACGATAAGCACAGCAGATGGCTGCGGCAACAAGAAGTAAACACAGTAGCATCAGAGACCCCCGAGTTCATGCATTGGTCCGAAAAGCCCATCAGGTGGAGCAGAGCTGATCACCTAGGGGTGATACCCTCCCCTAGTTTTATGCGCTGGTCTTGGATGCCACCTTCGCAACAGAGGGGCAGGCTGCTCGCTTCTCCCTAGTTCTGATAGATGGCGGCAGCAGCATCAACATCCTGTACCGAGATACTATGGAAAAATTGGGAATCAAACAAAGACAACTTCAGCCCAGTCGGATTGTATTCCATGGCATAGTTGCTGGCCTTTCCTGCTCACCAATCGGCAATATTCAGATGGATGTTCTCTTCAGAGACAAAGATCACTTTCTTCGGGAGCTAGTGTGGTTCGAGGTGGTGGACCTTGAGAGCCCTGCTTGGCTGGCCTGCTCTGGCCAATTCATGGCGGTCCCCCACTACACTTACCTCAAGGTGAAGATGTCGAGCTCTAAGGGAATCCTGACCATAGCCGAGGACTATAAGAAGTCGTCCGCTTGTGCTGCAGACAGCATCCGGCTAGCCGAGTCCCTCGTGATCGCGGCTGAGAAGCGACTCCTTGACTGGGTTGCGGCGATGGTAGGCAAGAAGCCGGAAATGTCGCCCAACCCCAAGGAGTTGGAAGCTGAGGGCTCGTTCAAGCCGGCCAAAGAAACAAAGAAGATACCCTTGGACCCGGAGCACCCGGAGAGGCATGCTATCATAGGTGCAAACCTTGAAAGCAAATAGGAAAGTGAGGTCATCGATTTCCTCCATGTGAGTCGGGACATCTTCACATGGTCTCCCAAGGACATGCCGGGTGTTCCGGTGGATTTCGCCGAGCACAAGCTACATGTATGTCCCGATGTCAAACCACTCAGGCAGCGCTTGCGCCGTCTGTCAGAAGAGAAGAGAAGAGTCGTTCGAGAAGAGATAGCGTGACTTCTAGCCGCCGGCTTCATCATGGAAGTGTTCTTCCTAGAATGGTTAGCCAACCCAGTTCTTGTGCTGAAGAAAAATAAGTAGTGGCACATGTGTATTGATTATACCAGCCTCAACAAAGCTTGCCCAAAATATCCATTTACCTTGCCAAGAATCGACCAAGTGATAGACTCCACAGCCGGATGCGAGCTGTTGAGCTTTTTGGATGCGTACTCAGGGTATCATCAGATCAAGCTGAACCTGGCCGACAGGCTGAAGACCGCCTTCATCACGCCATTCGGAGCCTTCTGCTAGCTAACCATGACATTCGTCTTGAGGAATGTCGGTGCCATGTTTCAGCATTGCATGCAGAAGTGTCTCCTCAAGCAACTCGCAGAAGCGCCCACGTCTATGTGGACGATGTTATGGTAAAGATGGAGAAGCGTGGCATGCTACTAGAAGATCTCAAGGAGACCTTTGAGAATTTGTGCCGCATTCAGATCAAACACAACCCAGAAAAATGTGTCTTTGGAGTACCAGTCGGCCAACTCCTTGGCTTCCTGGTCTCAGAGTGCAACATAGAGTGCAACCCTATGAAAATCAAGGCCATTGAGAGGATGGAGGTACCCACCCGACTGCTGGATGTGCAAAAATTCACCGGCTGCTTGGCATCCATCAGCTGTTTCATCAGTCGATTGGGCGAGAGGGCTATTCCCTTGTACCAGCTTATGAAGAAGACCACTTTTTCGAGTGGAACAACAAGGTGGATGAAGCTTTTCTCCAGCTCAAGAAGATGTTGACCACTCCGCCTGTCCTGGCGGCCCCGGCTGCTAAAGAGCCCATGCTCCTCTACATCGCCACCACCCACCGGGTGGTCAGCACAGTCATAGTTGTGGGGCGCAAGGAAGATGGCAAAGCACTACCAGTCCAGAGGCCGGTGTATTACCTGAGTGAAGTATTGTCCGCCTCCAAGCAAAACTACCCCCACTACCAGAAGATGTGCTACGGCATGCATTTCACCGCCAAGAAATTGAAGCCATATTTTCAAGAGCACCCAATCACTGTTGTCTGCACTGCTCCACTCGCCGAGATCATTGGAAGACGAGATGCTTCGGCCCGAGTGGTCAAATGGGCCATATATTGGGCCCCCCCTACACCATCTACTACAAGCCTCGCACCGCAATAACGTCCCAAGCACTGGCCAACTTCCTCGTCGACTGGGCCGAGACCCAGTACCTGCCACTAGCGCTGGACTCCACCAATTGGCGGATGCACATTGATGGTACCAAGACACGCACCAGTCTGGGAGCTGGCATCGTCCTCACCTCTCCCAAAGGTGACAAGCTCAAATATGTGTTGCAAATCCATTTTGCCGCCTCGAACAGCTGAATACGAAGCACTCATACACGGACTCCGGCTTGCCAAAGAACTCGGCATTCGCCGGATCCTGTGTTATGGTGATTCTGACTTGGTGGTCCAGCAGTCGTTAGGTGATTGGAACACCAAGGATGATAATATGGCAAGCTACCGATTTCTCGTTCAGCAACTCAGTGGATACTTTGAAGGGTGCGAGTTCCTTCATGTGCCACAAAATGACAACGAGCAACCCGATGCTTTAGCACGGATTGGCTCTACCCGACAAGCAATACCAGCTGGCGTCGCCCAGCAACACCTCGTCAAACTGTCTGTCAAGCCGTCACCAGAGTCAGATTCCATTTTCATGCCGGCTCCTCCTCAAGTAGTCGAATCCTACTTGAGGACCCCAGCAGCCGGCGCGGGGAATTCGGTAGGTGGCTCAGGGACTGCAACAGTTGCACCAGACCCGGGGACTTCAGAACCCCGGCCCGGGGACTGCAGCAGTCGGCCCGGGGACTTCAGAACTCGGCCCGGGGACTACGGCAGTCGGCCCGGAGACTTCATCGACCCAGCAAGTGGCAGCCGACTCCAACCCGCTGCCTCCGCCCAACCACCCTCGTGCAAGGAGCAGTCCTAACAGCTGAAGAAATAGCAACACCTTCCTGGGCTCAGCCCATCCTCAACTTTCTGGTGAATAAAGAGCTGCCGACTGATGAGATCTCGGCCCGGCAAGTGCAACGCCGGGCAATAGCATACACCATCGTCACAGAGAACTTGTGAGGCGCAGTGTCACTGGCGTGTACCAGCGCTACGTGGAGCCGGAGCAAGGCCAACTAATCCTCAAAGACATCCACCAAGGCAAGTGCGGTCACCATGCGGCCTCAATATCACTCGTTGCCAAAGCTTTCCGCCACGGTTTTTTCTGGCCGACTGCTCTAGAAGATGCCAAAGACTTGGTCCAGAAGTGTAAAGGGTGCCAAAAGTTCCGCTCCAAGCCACATCTGTCGGCTTCTACACTCAAGACTATCCCCATTGCCTGGCCCTTTGCCGTTTGGGGGCTGGACATGGTGGGACCATTCAAGACAGCATGTAGCAGCATGACTCATCTGCTCGTGGCAGTGGACAAGTTAACCAAGTGGATAGAGGCAAAACCAATTAAGAAGTTGAATCGTCTGACTGCTGTGACTTTCATCTCCGACATCACCATCCAGTATGGTGTACCACACAGCATCATCACGGACAACGACACAAACTTTGCCAAAGGCGCCTTGGCTCGTTTCTACGGGACGCAGGGAATCCGACTAGACATAGCGTCCATTGCCCATCCACAGTCAAACGGCCAAGTCGAGCGAGCAAACGGCCTCATCTTGTCCGGTATCAAGCCCCAACTGGTCAAGCCTCTAGAGCGCTCGGCCGGCTATTAGCTCGACGAGCTGCCGACTGTCCTGTGGAGTCTGCACACAACTCTAAACAAGTCAATCGGCTTCACACCTTTCTTCCTCGTCTACGGTGCTGAAGCCGTCATCCCGACGGACATAGAATTCGACTCCCCCCGAGTCACCATGTATACCAAGGAGGAAGCAAAAGAAGCACAAGAAGACGGTGTCGATTTGGTGGAAGAGGGTCGGCTGTTGGCACTTAGTCGGTCCACCATCTACCAGCAGAGCCTACGCTGATACTACAATCGGAGGGTCAAGCCAAGATCCTTCCAAGAGGGAGACCTTGTGCTTCGGCTGATCCAGTGAACCGCCGGCCAGCACAAGCTCTCGGCACCTTGGGAAGGCCCCTTCATCATCAGCAAGGTGTTGGGCAACGACTCCTACTACCATATCCATGCTTAGAAGCCTCGACCATGCAAAAGGGACGACTCCGACAAGGAGACAGAGCGGCCATGGAATGCAAACCTCCTTCGAAGGTTTTACATTTGATGCAGTTTGTACCACGCCAACTTTTGTATTAAGTACAGAGACTCCGGGTCCCCCGAGAAGAGCTCGGGGGCTATCCTCTTTTATCTATATGATAAGTATTATGCCTATCAATGTGTTATTTCATTATTCCGCCTGGCACTGGGTTCGACTAGTCGGCCCGGGGGCTCGCCGCCTTGTACTATTCAGTGCTTCCTGCAGCTGGACAAGTAGTGTGTTAGCACCTAAGCCTCCTCCTGTCAGAAGCCGCAGCTCGTAGAGCGACTGTCCGGTGGGCAGGAGTTAAAGGCAGAAAGGGTGTCCGCATGAAAAATGGTTAAGGAACCAAAGCATGCACATAGTCCAAGTCGGCTTCCCGCCCCACCGACTGGCTACTGAGCAGCCGGTGTCGCGACCGGATTTTCAGGATATATTTCCCAAAAATGGTCCTTGTGGCCACCAGCCCCAGGATTACTGTTAGCTGATGAGGCACCAATTTGATACAAAAATTCCAAGCGAAATACAAAATATGCAGTAAAAGACCATTCTAGCCTATGAGTACAACACAAGGTTTCTAGTGGCTGATGGCGGAAGCGGTTTGTGGTTCATCAGCGTCTATGGGACTCCATTTCCCATAGGAACAGCTGACCTGAAAAACTCCTATCTTCGCGAGGCTTCTATCACCATTGCGTTGGTTCCGGGGCTGTCATCGCAACACACCTCTCCATGCAAGAAATCTGGCCAAAACAATAGCCAGGGACAAGCCAGTGAGTACTTTGAATTTACTCGCAAACATTATGAACTCAGGTATAATATAACAAATGATAATCATGCTCTGGAATTTTCCATGATCACAACGTCAGTCATGAAATAAAAATCCATGATGCACGCAAGTAGGTTATTCATGTCAAACACGAATATGCAATCAAAGAGTAGAAAATAGAATGCACCGATCGGGTGTCTGAAGCGATGCCTCGAAAGGATAATAATATAAAGCATGCCTCAGTCGGGTGTCTGAGCGACACCACATAGATGGCTTACAAATAAAATAAATAACAAGCATGCCACAGTCGAGCGTCTGTGCGACACCACATAAAGGGCTTATAAGTAATTTAAATAACAAGCAAGCCATAGTCGGGCGTCTGACCGACACCACATAAAGGGCTTATAAGTAATTTAAATAACAAGCATGCCATAGTCGGGTGTCTGAGCGACACCACATAAAGGGCTTATAAGTAATTTAAATAACAAGCATGCCACAGTCGGGCGTCTGAGCGACACCACATAAGGGGCTTATAAGTAATTTAAATAACAAGAATGCCACAGTCGGGCGTCTGAGCGACACCACGTAAAGGGCTTATAAGTAATTTAAATAACAAGCATACCACAGTCGGGCGTCTGAGTTGACAACTTACTGAACCATACCCTACCTATGGCAGGGACAAGTGGTAGTACGAAACAAGTATGGGGGTTACTGGAACAAGACTCGATCTACGGTCGACTCAGGAGATTAAGGCATTCCCTGCAAGATTAGTATAACAAATATATTTCACACCAACAAACAGAATCACTACTCATCATACCTCACCATGCCTTACCGGACACAATCGTCTCAACGAATTATTAGAGACAAGTTCGTGTCTACCCAAGACAGAGACTTTCCCGGATTCCTCCCGATAGGCATGAAAGGCATATGAGGGTGATTACTATCAGAAGCATATCAAATTCCAACAAGAAGGAGTCATCATTATGCACTCATGAATATGATCATAACACCACATAAAATACCGAACACTTCATGTCAAGGTGGTGTCGTATTTGCATCGAACGACACTCAACAAATATTATGACAGGGTTTAGAATGCTTGCCTTCAAGAGTATGCAAGTGGGGGTGCACTTTTTGAAAGTTGCTTCCTTCTTCAAAATCCTATTTTAAGAAAATTTAAATTAACACATATTTTCAAAACAGTACAAAAAAGTTGTTTGGAAAATTTTCAAATAAATATGGAAATAAACTAGATGAAATTTGGGAAACAACAAAAAAAGAAACTAGTCAAACGGAGTTATATTTAAAAAGTTATAGCTAGTCAAACTTTCAGTCAAAATCCGTTTTTAAATTAAACAGAAAAAGAAAAACGGTTCGAATAAGAATACGCTTTCAAGACAGAGAAGATGTACTCCTGTGTTTTATGTTTCCACTTAAAACATGTCGACAGAGCTGGGGTCACTGGCAGGTGGGGCCGTCGGGTCCACTGGTCAGGTTTGACCAGTCGCCCGTGTCCTCCTTCCTTCTCTGGCCGAGCGGTGGCGGGGCTCCGGCGATTGCCACCGACGAACGGCGGCTCCCCGCGGGATTCTGAGGGCGGGGATGGATCCGCTGGTCCAGGGCGGTCCGCCCAATGGTCGATAGGCTGGCGGGGGTGGAGGGGGTCGCCGGCAGCGAGCTCCGCGGTGGACGGTGGTTTCAGGTGAATCGGGGTCTCAAGCTATGGTGTCTCCCGATCGGGCTAGAGAGGTGGGGCGGCTCCGCACGGTTGAGGGGAGTCGGACGGTGGCACTGGAAGAACTGGCGAGGCCCTGCTCGCGATGTATGGCACCAGAGCATGGCGGCGGCCGAACTGGCCGGAGACGAGGCAGACGGCCTCCCTCCGTCGATTGCTGGCTATGGGAGCACTAGGGAGATGGCCTGAGGTCGCCCGAGGGTCTGGATGAGCTCGAGGGTTCCTTTTATAGGTGGTGGAGGTCGGTTCCCGCGGCTGCGGATAAGAACGCTGGCGACCCGCCGTTCTGTTGCTGGCAAGGCGACATGGCGGCGACGGGCTCGCGGATGAGCTCGAGCTGTTCCAGAGGGCAGCTTGCGGGCGGCTGTGGCTTGGGCGGCGGTGCCATGGTAGGGGCGTGTTGCGGACGCCGGCGTGCCGCCAAGAGGGCTCTAACGGCGGCGCTGTAGGGCACCAGGGGCGGCTTGGAGGTTTCTGGCGAGTGGACGAGAACGGGGCACAGCCCTGCGGACGAGCAAAGGCCAGGGGCAAGACACGGCGGGTTGGTTGCGTGCGTGTGCAAAACATGCGCTCTAGGCGCGCCCAGAGCATGCACGCTACATGCTTGAGAGAAAGCCAGGGTGGCTTAGAGGGCTTGGGTGAGGCTAGCAATTAACAGGTCCAGGTTAGAGGTGGCTAGGAGATTAGTGGACATGCTGGTTTGTCGAGAGGGGCAAGATCACAGTGCAAACATAAAACTATGCCAAAGCTGTCCAGGAACACAAGGTGCTCGACAGAATGCCATGGGCATCTATGCATCTCTTCTCGTGTCCCAAATCTCCAGGTTGGGATTTCTTTAGGTGCAAGTGATGATGGCAAGGCTATTTGGGCAAAACCAGAAACTTGTTAGTGCAAGTTTTGCAAATCTTCAGTTCTGGACAGAAAGTGAAGGGCATTATTGCATGGACCAAAAATACTCCAATGGGTCCAATCTCCTGGACTTAAGGGTTTGGTAGGCTGGTCTATAAGCAAGAGAAAAATCAAGGGTAATATGGCAAGATAAAACATGGTTGCAGTACAAAACACCAAACTCGACCTGAATGAAGATGAGGATGATTTGCTCAAATTTTTCAAAGAACACCAATGGGTTTTTGCATAAAGTTGAATTATACACTACTACTAACATCCCCCAATTTTGGTGGAATTTTTAAAGAAATATTTAAATAGGTTGTAGTGCAAATGGAACTCTAAAAGTTATGAAAAATCATTTTTTAAAGAAATAAAGCTCAGGAAAAATAATTTTAGAAATAATTCCACTAATAAAAAGAAATGGTCTTGGGAAGATATACATGTCCAACAATATTTTTGAAAGGTTTCCACCTAGAAGGAAAAAAACTAAAAAATTCAGAGGGACAAAGTGATCTGAAATTAAGAGATAAAACCAGAAAATAAAAATTTAATTTCCTGGCAAAATTTTAATTAGTAAACCAAGGTCAAAATTTTGGGGTGTTCTGTTGGTCTTGTAAGTCGTGTCAAATGTTACGCAATCGCCCAAGTCTTGATAGGCTCCTCGGCAGCTTGCATTAGACCAGAAAATGTTTTTAATCGACTTGTCCTTGTCCACTTGGATGTCATAGAAAAACTCATCATTTATTGCCTTCATGTCTTTGAAGAATGAAACAAGTTTCAATACATCATCCAAATCATCTTTCCTTGCATTCATGGCTTTCCTGCAAATCACATGCAAACATGCATTTGTTTATTTTTTGCTAGCAAAGAGTTGTGAGCTAGGATGCTATTTTACATTGCAGTATGTGGGTGTTTGAATACTTACTGGTTTAGCAGGTCTCGTCCGGTCATGCTTAGGAAGTAGCTTCCATCTTCATTTTCAGATAGGATGGAAATGATTGTTGTGTGCTTGACATCATGGTACTGGAGGAGCTTTACGTACTCCAAAATAGTGGGGTCATAATTCTTGTGTGAGTGCAAACATACCAGCATGTCATCAGTTTGCATGAGCTGGTGATTATGATTGTACTCAATGTCCACTGCCACGCATGTTCCATCCTCCTGCACCTTCACCCTCATTCTTCCATTGCAGCCCGTCCTCTACAATGTTTTGTTTCGCTTCCTGTTGGCCTCTGAAACAGAAGATGTGTGTATCCCTTGGAAGGCGCAAACAAAATACTTGTGGTTGTCATTTCCACCCGTCTTCCTGATTCCAAAACCAGCGTGTCTGGCGTATCTGTTATAAAATTCCCTTGCTTTCTCTACATCTTTGAATCGCATCTTTAGTCTTGGTATTAGATAATCCGGTAGATCCGGCGCTGTAGAAAAAGAAAAAATAATAATCCAAGCAATACCTTAAAATGCAGTTTATGAACTTGTTATCCTGGAGGGAGCAGAAAATATGCAGATAATACAAGATGCATATATAAATATTTTTTGTTTCACTTACGTGCGTATATGGTCGCAACTCCGCCGATGTCGGCTGCTATCCCTCTGGGTTGGGGCATGGCGGAGTAATCATAGCAGGATGCAGCAGTGGATCACGAGGAGGAAGGAGGGTTGAAGATGGCTTCTCTCTTGGTTGCGTCCTTTTTGCTTGAGGTGGTTGTGGAGGTATTGCAATCTTGGTCTTGGTTTGCTCTTTTGTTTTGTGAAACAATCCATCTACCTTATGCCCCGTACAATTCTGACTTGTAGCAGTAGCAGGATCCAACGGTGGTAGTGTGCAGAGCACTCTCCTCCGTGTGTGTGTTGCTGTTGGATTTGTCCTGGGATCCGGTTTAGTTGCTTCGCTTTGGCATTGATGAGGCACACCAGGATAACCTCCAGAGTTACACGCAGGACTTGAGCTAACCCCCTCCTACATCGGCGTGCTTGGGAGTCTACTGGTGGATACAAAGAATCCACAGGGGATTTCCGGCGTCACCCAATTAGGTGGAGGCGCAAACTTGTGCGGATAGGGCTGTGACCCAGCATCTTGGAAGTATCCGTGTGTGTCGGGTGTCATGCATTTTTGGTCTGGAGCAGGTTGGTAATGTTGTTGGTGCGTTTGAGGTGTGACCCATTGAGGGGGTGGTGCAACGCGTACAGGCTTTGGATTGTGTACTTGCTGCTGGGAACTTCTAAGCTTCTTCATGCGTCTCTCGTCTTGCTGACATAAAAGAAAAAAAGTCTATTAGCACACAGGTTATATCTGCATTTACCTTTTGTACCTGAACTGAGCACCCTTCATAGAATGAACTTCACATCCTATTTTTTAAGTCTACAATATTTGATTACTTATATGTACCTGAACTGAGCACTCTCCACAACCTGAACTTCTTTTTTTGCAAAGGGGAAATACTGTCTACAGTTAAAAAACCTGAACCTTCATGAGTTTTTGAAGGGTTGGACTCCTAGTGCATACCAACCCGACCTTCATGTCATATCACATGCATGTTCTATTTTCCTTTTATTTTCTTTGCACAGAACCAGACACATACCAACCTGAACTCTAGCACACTTACTAGTTGAACTTCACATGGCTTTTGCACATGTGAATGTGAATGCAGGCAGATTTTATAGTGTTTGTAGCCTGGACTAAGGCTCACATACTACCTGAACTTCACATGCCTGTAAGCAGGCAGGCAAATTTCACAATGTTGTTTTGTAGCCTGGATTGAGGCTCATACACTACCAGAACTTCACATGGTTGTAAGCAGGCAGGCAGATTTTAAAAAAGCTTTTGTAGCCTGGACTGATGCTCAGACACCACCTGAACTTCACATAGCTGTAAACAAATAACAAACCGAAGGAAGAAGTTCAACCATACCCTGGCTAGAAGGTCGGCCAACCTTTTTCCAGCAGCTGATAGGCCACCTTGAGAACAATTCGTCGTGGAGGTATGAGAGGAATTCGATGGCAATCCATGTCTTGTAGAGGGCTCGAAGTTCATCTACACGAAGCAAGAAGGTCAGAGAAGGCAAGATTGAAGAAGAAGGCAAAATTGGGAGGAAGTTCATGTACTGTTGCCGCTGAATTTGAGGTCGCAGCAGATGCCGCCTCCGCGGAGGAGTTGCTCCGTTGGTCGCGCCGCTAGCCGTAGCTTGCATCGGGCCGGTCATCTGGCCTGCCAAGGCTTCGAAGGGTGGCGATGGGATGAGGATGCGGCTTCCTGAAGTCCATGGCAGCTTCGCCGCGTCCAGGCGACGCGGGCTCCCTCGCGCCGGTGGCCGCCGTCGCTCGCTCGCCCGCGTCGGTGGCCGGCCAGGAGCTGGAGACGGAGGAGAGGCGGCGGACCAAGCCGGCCAGGAGCTGGAGAAGGAGGGGAGGCAGCGGATCCGGCCGGCCAGGAGCTGGGGAGGCGGCGGCGGCGCCGGTAGAAGGTGGAGGGAGGTGGGGGTTTGGATCGAGGGAAGAGGGAGGTGGGTGTCGTGTGGGAGCTGGGGGTGGGCTTTGTTGCGGTTTGGTTAGTGGCAGTGGGGTGGTTCGGTTCGCGGGGCGGTGCGGAGAGAGGTGTTATCAGAATAAGCAGTTTTTGTTATTAGAATAAGAGTCTTAAGGGTGTTATCATAATAGACCCACCCTATATATATATATAGGTTGCTCTCCATTGAGGCGAATGCACGATCATGTCGGGTGCCCCATATGCATCCAGTTGTGCCGCATGCGTTGCCACAGGATGTAGTTATGTGCGGCATGATGAAGTTACGCGCTGCAAATTAGAACTGCCATCAGGGCCTGCTGATATTCCTGGCCGTCCGGCTTCCCCTTTAATTCCTGCGGCCTTTATAACCTTAGTGTCTTCAACCTTCCGATCGCGCCCCACAACAGAACAAGCACACCCACGACGACACATAGAGTGGGGATGTCCAGCGCTCCGATGGAGTTTGGCGAGCATAGAGTGGAGACCCACGCGAGGGAGACGGATCTCTCGGTGGTGTACACCATCGACCCGGCCGTGGTGGACGACTACATCAACAATGTTGTGGAGTTGCTTGCTCGAGACAAGTACAAGGTGGTCGGGATCGTACTCCAATACACCACCGGTCGTCCCGACATATATTAGAAGGTTGTCGTCGCCCCGTTGTGTGTGGGCCATCATGTCCTCATCTACAACTACTGCATGGCCACAGAGCCTTGCGACTGTTTCAACAGGTTTATCAACAGCATCGACTACACGTTCGCCATGGTGGAAACCACCGACGATGTAAACACACTCAGTGTTACGGGCTTGGCCTGCAGGAACCTTGTCGAAATCCGTGACCACTACAGGGTCTGGGGCAGCACGAAGGACTCCCTGGTCGAACTCGCCTCGGCCATCATCGACCCCTACTACGAAAAGATGAACCAGAATGCCCAGAGAACAAGTCCCCTATCCTGGCACAGGGCCTAGATGCGGCAACTAGATTATCCACACCTCTAGTTCGCGGCCAAGACCGTGTACACATGCTACAGGATGCACAGGCGGATCATTGACATGAGGAAGTGCCTCGTTACCCAAATCGATGAGCCCGGATCGAGCCACAAGCAGATCAAGGGTCACAAGAAGTAGATGATGATCAGATGATCATTTATGCTAGTTAATCATGCATGTAATATATAGTTTACTTCATTGGTGTGTGGAAATGTCATGTGTGTAGTAGCTACCTATGTAATTATGCATGTAATAGTTTACTTTGGTGTGTGCAAATGCCATGGCTGTAGTAGCCACATATGTAAGTGGATGTTTATTTTGGTTATGCAAGCATGTCCTTATAAGTGTGTGTGTTTGTGTCTATATATATATATATATATATATATGTGTGTGTGTGTGTGTGTGTGTGTGTGTGTGTTGTGTGTTGTTGTTGTTCTGTATGCAATCCCATCGCACAACACACACATCTTATTAGCAGAAATCGTCTGTGCTATTATCGGTCTTCGCACACATTTCTGATTACAGACCTGTTTGCCGCGTATCACACACATCTTGTTAAATTGAACTGTTTCTGTTCTCATGTCTCAACGCAAACAGTTCATCCGAGTGAACTGCATGCCGTATATCGCACACACCTTCATCTGGCTGACCATTTCTTTTGTGTTGCCTAATCACAAACAGTTCATCCGAGTGAACCATATGATGTATATCGCACACACCTACATCTGGCTGCCCGTTTCTTTTGTTCCTCCTCCTCGCAAATCGTTAATTGAACTAAACCGTATGCCCTACATCGCACACACAACTAAAATCTAAACCGTGTTTGCTGGCTCTACCATCGCAAATGTTTTGCACCTTCTTGACGGTTTTTTACACCATCGTTTGCGATTACGGCATCGCACATAGTTTTGTCGAAGGGTCTCTGATCATAGTGTCGCCTTAACAGCATCCTGCAGTAGTGTAAACTTGGCATAAGCCGACCATCCAAACAGAGAAAGATAGGGGATCTTGATTTTAACCACTTCAAAATTCAATATCTCAGCCATGTAATCATGTTCATTGCCAAAAGCCACTTCCAAGGCTATCATACCCACTGAATAAGCTGTCGCGGGAAACCACGACGACCTATGGGACCAGAAGGCCCCTTGCTGGCACGGCAGGGGGACGTCGCGTTGCACAAAGAGCAGACTAGTGTGGGGCAGCATGGCGGAGATCACATAGGCAATATTACCCAGGTTCGGGCTACCGTGAGGCATAAAACCCTACTCCTGCTTTGGTGGATTGACTGTGGAAAGGTGGTGGTGGAGCGTTGTACACTTGCCCGGCAGGGGTTGCCTCAGGGCGGCAGTGGCTACACACGTATGAGCGTGTGAGTTATCCAACCTTCTCACCCCTACTACGGTTGCCACGAGCCTCCTTTTATAGATCAAGGGGTTACCACAATGGCAAAGTTGTAACTATGCACTAATAAGATAGCAAACAGTGCTATCATACCTAACTTTGCGGGCTGATAGGGCGCATTAAATGCACCGCTCAACGTCACATCATTGGTTGCCCAATAAGGCTTGTCATGCCATCTCACTAGCTACACGGCTGTTCATTTGACACGTCGCAAGACGGGTGTCATCTGTGTGTTTTTCCTGTAGAGAGAGGGTGCCATGTGGCGAATGGCTGGCACTTAGTCACTTTGCGGCTTGACACCGCATTGATCGACGACGTAGGTCGTGGTGGAGTTTTTGGTGACATGGTCTCGTCTCCGTGAGTACTGGCAGGCCCTACTGGGATGCCTCGATTGTCTCCTTCTGGGTGTGGCCTCGCCCTTTGCTGGACTCGCCTGCCCGGGAAAGGAGGCCTTTCTCTTGGTGGTACCTTGCTTCTCTGGCTCGATCCTGGTCCATCTTATTTGTACGTTGGTTCTTTGGAGATCTTGGGTTCTTGTATTCTGGCTTGGCCTTGACTTGTTCATGGAACCCCACGCCGAACCCCACGCTTGGCCTTGGCCTTGACTTGGTTCCATCCGACGAAGGTGATGGGGGCGGTCCCCCCTTTACCCCAGTCAAAGGGGGAGGTGAGACGACGCAGTGCGAGCCCCTCCCAGAGGGACACACTTCGAGGTTCATGCCCAGCAAACTTCCCCAGATACTTTACTTATTTCTTATTTTCTTCATTGCTCTGATTGCTTCTCCCGATTTCTCCATTCGCTTAAGACTTCCGCTTCCTCGTTATTCACTGGTCTTTTCATGTGCATCCCCCAAGCGAGGAACCAGAGCTGCCAGAGGTGGTGGCTGATATAGGAAGTCTACTGCGCGTGAGGCCGTCGAGATTTCCTCCACAGAGGGGCATGACCTTGCTGTCGGGGACGCAAAGGGCTCTCTCGCGGTGGTGGAGCGCTCTTCGAAAGATGTACCGGCAGAGGGAGTGGTCATTGAGGTGAAAATTCCCCTGAAGACTATGGATCGACTCCCCTCCCTTGGGTCCGTCGCCGAGACTCCGCCACCCTCCTCAAGTGCACTGGCCATGGTGTTGTCACCACCCGGAACTGGAGCCCCTGGCATGTCCCTGACGACAGGCGTGGAGCTCGACGAAGAGCTTCAGCACCTCCTGGCTCCGCTTTATTAGGAAGCTGGAGAGGCCGATGACTCAGCCGCCGTCGCGATGGATCTGTCCTTCATGGAATCCATGGCGGTGGGAGTGAAGGAGTTGCATGCCCAACACAACCAAAAGTGGCAGGCGCTCAAGGAGCGGCGTGAGTCCGCCAACAAGGTGGACTAGAAACTGATAGACAAGTGCCTGAAGTTGCGCGAGTGGAACGACATGCAGTTTACAGTGCTCATGAGGTAGCAAGAGGCACTCCTGATGATGAGGGAGGACGTCATAGCTCGGGAGGTGCGCCTGGTGGACCGGAAGGCATCTTTGGATGCAATAGAGCAAGAGATTTCCCTCCGGGAGAAGAAACTCGAAGCCACCCTCCGCACCAAGGATGAAGGTCTGGAGGCTCTGGTGCAACAACACGCCATGGAATTGGAGGAGAAGCATGGAGCTACTCTGAACACCCTCATTGTTGACTCTGCTGCTCAACTGAAGAAGCTTACTGAAGATCTGGTTGCCGCGTCTGCCGCCAAGACTGACCAAGACTGACAGGTGGCTAAGCTGAATGAAGATCTCGTCGAAAGCACCAAGGAGGTGGAGGCACTCAAGGAAGAGGAATGACAGAAGGGAGTCCTCTTGACTAATGCCCAATCACAGCCTTCCTCCAAGAACCAGAGCCTTGACATTGCCAATGGCACCATTAGGGACCTGAGGTCCAGGATCGACACCTTGGAGAGCGCGGCAAAGTCCAACGAGTCCCGCCAACAGCTGCTGACCAAGTATCCAGACACCGCCAAGCGTCTCCGGTGGGATGCGAAGGACAATATGAAGAACTAGTCCGAGCAGGTCGACCTCTATATTAAGAGCATGATCGACATCGCCTTGCACCTCGGCGCCCAAGTTGCGGTGATGGGCATGGACGAACCAGTCTTCTCGGCCAGCAAGCAGGAGGTCCCAAGCGTCAAGCTGGGACTCTTCTTCAATGAGGTGATCGGGAAGCTGAAGGTGCATGAAGAGGGGAGGGCCGAGCACTTTGCTACTGAATCCCGGAGGCTTGCCCGTGATGCCCTCTTCATGGTCTTGAGCAATATCGCCTGCCGCCATCTGGACCTCGATCTTGGCGATGCTTCAGGAAGCTACCAGCGGGCGCTGACATAGCAGCCGCTAAGGAGAAAGGCGCTCCGCAGGTCGACGGGGTCCTTCATGTCTGAACAGCTCCACCTGTCCATCAGACAAAGTATCGGGCCGCAGTTTCTCCAGCGTTGCCCTGTAATGAAACATGACGTGTTCTTTTGTGTTTAGTCTCTCTGTCTCTAATGTTCGCATGGAACTAATATCTTCTATTAAATCTGAAATGCGTGTTTACCCGTTTGAGCATTATATGATTGTGTTTATATGATCCAACCCTACATCTGCTCTGGATGCCTGCCAGTATCATATTGCCGCGATTGTCGTAATGGTCTGGCCCCTAACAGTTGTTTTGACGTGGATGCGTCCCAGCAGGTTTTTCCGAGGGAGGTGTAGACGCATCCTCTCAACCTGCGAGTGTGGCTCGAGACAAGACGATGGAGCGATCAAAGAAACTAACCAAGGTTCCATCGCATAAGGGTTTTCATGGCATGAACACTCACTAAACTCAAGGGATAAACAACCGCAAAAATCCAAAGTTGCATCAGCGAGAAGTGATAACGTAGACTTAGCTTTCGTTTTAGGCTTCTTTGTCTCCTGCCGGGCCGCGTGTGCTTGGTGTGCTCGCGATGCCCGGAAGGGCGGAAGCCAATCAAATAGTTTCTTCATTCCCGGCAGGGACCGACACGTGTCTCGTAAGGCCGGCAAGCCTCAGCGTACAGTGCCAGGCTCCTCTAGTCCCCCTCCCTTTTTCTCCTTCCCTTTAGAGTCAGTTCGGCGGCTGTTGTTGCATGGGTCGTGACGATGCACGGAGCCTTGCCGAAGTACACTTTCCGGGGCATCAGTCGAAGGATTCATACTGGTGCTTCATTCAGGATTGCCAAAAACAAGAGAAATACTGGACCGAGCTTCGCGCGGTAATGGTCGACATCGACGACGCCGGGCCTGAAGCAGTTCGACTGCTGACGAAGGGAAGGGACGGGAAGGAGGGAGCTCGCACCCGCGCGTCTTGTCCCCTTTCCCCAGACAGTGCTCGAATGACAGGTACGCCATACGGGCTGCCGAGGTGGGCACTTATCTCCAGCAGCGATCTTCGTCCCAACCGTGGTTGTGGCGAGGCTCGGAGGCGAGCAATGTGGCGCGGGAATGACCCCGCTTGATTTCTGTGTCTTCGTGGGCGCTGCAAATGCCAGGAGCTCCAAGCGGGCGACCACAGATAGGGCACGCTATGCACGCCTTCAGGTTCGCGCAAGCGAGCCCCCTACTTGGCGCGCAAAAGATGTTGCGGGAAACCACGACCACCTATGGGACCAGAAGGCCCCTTGCTGGTTCGGTAAGGGGACGTCGCGTTTCACAAAGAGAAGACAAGCATGGGGTAACAACGCAGAGATCACGCAAGCAATTTTACCTAGGTTGGGCCCACATGAGGCATAAAACCCTACTATTGCTTTGGTGGATTGATGGTGCAAAGGTGGTGGTGGAGTGTAGTACACTTGCCCAGCAGGGGTTGCCTGAGGGCGGCAGTGGCTACGCGCGTATGAGCGTCTGAGTTATCCAACCTTCTCACCCCTTGTACGGTTCCCATGGGCCTCCTTTTATAGATCAAGGGGTTACCACAATGGCAAAGTAGTCAATATGCACTGGTAAGATAGCAAATAGTGCTATCATATGTAACTCCGCGGGTTGACAGGGCGCTTTAAATGCACCTCTCAACTTCACATCGTTGGTTCCCCGACAAGGCTTGTCGGGCCATGTCGCTAGCTCCACGCCTGCTCATTTGACAAGTCGCAGGACGAGTGTCATCTGTGGGTTTTTCCTCTAGAGAGAGGCTGCCATTTGGCGAATGGCAGCCACTTAGTCATTTTGCGGCTTGACATCGCATTGATCGATCACTTGGGTCGCGGTGGAGTGGTTGGTGAGGTGGTCTCTTCTTCATGAGTCCCGGCAGGCCTTGCCGGGATGCCTTGATTGTCTCCTTCTGGGCGTGGCCTCGCCCTTTGCTGGGCATGCCTGCCCGGCAAAGGAGGCCTTTTCTCTTGGTGGTACCTTGCTTCTTTGGCTCGATCCTGGTCCCTCAGATTTGGACGTTGGTTCTTTGGAGATCTTGGTTTCTTGTATGCTGGCTTGGCCTCGAATTGTTCGTGCACGAGTCAGGGTAAAATACATACCCCTGTATATTTTCCCCGGCATAAGCCGACTTACTAGGCACCACCCCATGAAAGAATGTAGAGGACAGCTCAAGATCTTTGTCAGTCAGATTCATCAGGCGAAAAGTATCATAATAAAGGATATTAATACTGCTGCCTCCGTCCATAAGCACTTTAGTGAACTTGTAACCTCCAACCAGAGGAGCTACCACCAAAGCCAGCTGACGCAGGTTGTCAATCCGAGGCGAGTTATCCTCACGACTCCATACAATTGGCTGCTTTGACCATCGCAAGTATCGAGGCATCGCCGGCCCAACCGCGCTCACCGCTCGTTTATGAACCTTCTAATCTCACTTACACAGACTTGTGGTGAAAACATGATATTGGCCACTATTTAGCTGCTTTGGATTACTTTGATACCCCGACTATTGTTGCTGATTGCCCTGGTTGGTCTGCTGGTTAAAACCACCTTGATTGCCCTGACCTTGAAATCTACAACTTGAGCCGCCGCCTCCAAAACCAGGCATGTGCGAGCCGGAACCTAACCCATCTTGCAGACCATTATTGTTATGGTGATCCTCATGAGAACGGGAATTCTTATACTCCTTCATGATGAAGCAATCTTTCCACAAATGAGTCGATGGCGTGTCTCCATAAGTATGCTTTGGGCAAGGCTGGTTCAGCATCGCTTCTAGGTTGAACTTCGGCCTACCGGCTCAAAAATTTTATCTTCCTTTTTGGCGTTGACCGTTATTCAGTGCATTTGTATTGGCCAAAAAATAAACCCGCCGTTGGGTTGCTTGTGCTAAATGTTACCACCCTGGTTATGCCTTGTCATGTTTGGCTACTTTCCCTTTCCATTGCCATTCTTCTTCCCCTTGCTGGACTTCTGTTCATCGGACCACGGATCCTTTGTATATTCAAAGTCGGCATGTTTGATGAGAGCCTCCATGAGCTACCCCATATCATTGCAATGACGTTTGATCTGCCCAAGCTTTTATTTGAGGGGAACGAACCGGCAATTCTTCTCCAAAATTAGGACAGCTGATCTAGCGTTGATGCTTTCCGATGAGTGGATAATGGCGGAGAACCAGCGAACCCAATAGGTGGTTGAGTCATCCTCACCCTGGATACAAGTGTCTAGGTCGATAATTGACAGAGGCTTCTTACACGTGTCTTTGAAATTCTGAATGAAACGCGTCTTCAATTCAGTCCATGAGCTGATGGAATTAGGGGGCAATCCCTTTATCCAGGTGCGAGCCGGCCCATCCAACATCATGGTGAAATATTTGGCGCACACAACGTCCTTGACATCTAGCATCTCCATAGCCAACTTGTAACTCTCAATCCAAGCCTCGGGAGGCTGATCGTCACTATAATTGGGGACCTTTCGAGGACACTTGAAATCTTTAGGCAGCCGCTCATTGCGAAGAGCTGGTGCTAGGCAGGGCACCCCTACCATCCTAGAAGTCATTCGGCTTCTATAGACGCTGAGGGATTACGCTAGAGCTGTTGATGAGCCGCCAAATGAGACGCCAGCTCTGCCTCTTGAGATGCCCAATCCTGATCCATCAACGTTTGACCATTGTTATCATCCCACGGCGGGTCAAGTCCACACGGTTGGTTCTGATGCCGCTCACTACTAGAAACCGCCGGTGACTCAATGCGCCTGCTATAACTTCGACTTTCGGAAGGAGTTGAATGAATTCGATCATGACTGTATGAGTAAGCCACCTGCTGGGCTACCGCTGTCTGAAGAAGCTCCACGGCCTTCTGGGCATCAACCGCGACAGGAGACTCGCCTTCTATGGGAAGAGGCGTCAGTCGTGAAGCCGCAGAAATCGTATTATCTAGGGGGGTGGAAAAATGACCCGGCGGAGTTAACTCCTGTTAAGGCGGGGTTAAATTCAAACGAGGCAGGTCTGTTACACGCAGTTGAGCAGTCACCCTGGCCACGAGTGCCTCGGCGACCCGGGTTACACGTTCCCACTTCAGGCGTATTGAAAAGCTTCCTTGATTCAAATTCTAGGGGTAGACAGGTATGGTGCCTTCTTCGCATAATGGTGTTTGAAGCATTCTGGTCCAGATTAATCCGGAAAGATTCTGCTTGGATCCGTTGCGACTCAGCTTCTAACGCAGGTCGTTCCATTACCATCCTAGCATTCTCAGCGTTAAGTGCCTCCTTAGCCTAAGCTATCTCATCTCATAGCTTCGCAACCTCCACCTTATGTTGAGCTTGATTCACCGGGGTTACCTCAGCAGCTAAGAGAGTGGCCAGAGCATCCAGGAGTTCAGACAGAACCTGAGCCGGCGGGTGCACAGGGTCACTCGCCCCAGCCGGCGGAGGAGCCGTTGAACCCGAGGTCATAGCGGCAGTAGTCGATGAATTCACCATCTATTGCGTACCAGCCATGAAAATAGCTTCCCTGCTTTGCAGCTCATAGGAGTCCCGAATACTGTCGCCATCGGAACAGTCCCCAAGCCCGCCGTCTTGCAATTGATAGGTCGACTTAGTTTCGCTAGCTCAGGACTCATCACCTGAGTAGATGGATGTATTTCCACCTGACATAGAACCTTCTTCAAGATCCACCCCATGAACAAAGTCGACGAAAGCAGGCTTCCTGGTGGGTTGGATCTTGGAAGGTCATGCACGCTGAGCCATCTCGATCGTGTCGGTGCAGATGTACGGCTTAGGCTCCGACTCTCCGATCTTGCCGATGAAGACGTGAATTCCGTCGAAGGGGACCCGATACCCATATTCGATTGAATCAACCTCGGCACCCCAGCCAGCATCGTCAATGTAGAGCTTGCGGAGGCGACTCTTGGTCATCCGGCCCATGGCGTATCCCTTGATCCCTGCGAAGTTGCCCTTCAAGATCTTGAAACCACTATGCTCTGGCCCACGGTGGGCGCCAACTGTCGTGGATTTAACACGGCAGATGCCCTAGTGAAAGGACTTGGGTGTGGAGCCATTGCAAATAGGTTAGCTTAAAGGGGTTGAACGGGACAAAGGACACAAGCAGTTTACCCAGGTTCGGCCCCTCTCAACGAGGTAAAAGCCTACTTCTTGTTCTAGTTGTATTGCTTGAGTTTCAAGTACAAGGGAGCGAATACGCTTGACCTAGTTCTCGATTGGTTGTTTCTTGACTTAACCCGCCTTTGGGTCACTGCTTTATATACAGGTCGATGCCCGGCAGCTTACAGAGTCCCGGTTGGCTCACACAAACATGACCGGCTCGGTTTCTAACTAAACCTACCTTACAAAGCAAGTAAACATATGGTGGTTCATTCCTTTGGGCCTTGAGTCAGCTCTAGGTCTTGGGCCTTTAGACTTCTTGGGCCTTCTCACCTTAATGCGCCAATGGTATGACCCGGCCCCTCCTGGTAGGGTCATACCTCAGGGTTATATCTCAGGTGCTAATTGGAGATAGTTCTCATTGGGCCCATTGAAAAATCATGTTTCTCTCTCTATCCTGCTAGCCAAGTGGTGCTAATTGGAGCTAGTTCTCATGGGGCCCACTGAAAAATCACTGTTCTCTCTCCATCAAGTGCATTCATTATAAATCTAACCATGTCATCCCAACACCTCTTTGGCTAGATTTAGTTCAAGGTTAGTCATGAATTAGTATAACCTCTTGCTAAGTTAGATTATCCAAACAGGAGCAGTATAGGACATGCAAGTTGCTCAAAGCATACCATTAAATTCGTACGTGAAAGGATCTATATTTTTTTGAAACGGAACGTGAAAGGATCTTCGAATGATATAATTTTCAAATTATATAAAATCTTATCAATAGTCAAAGGCAACCTCGAAGAATACATTAGGCTCTATATAAAATCTTATGAATAGTCAAAACCAAGTGTTACTACTACACCAAACAAGTTCAAAAGGAGAAAATGGACCCACTCACGGCAAGGCACGCCTGTCTCGTTTGGTCCGTCGGTCAAAGTGCTTCCTCTTCTTGGCATAACAATAGACTATAGTATTTTTTAGAATGCTCTTGACATGTCCCTATCATGTGATGAGTTAACCGGCCTTAATAGATGGCAAAATCTCCAACCTGCCACACTTTGAGAGAGACAAGGAGCGAGAAGCGATACATGTTGGTGGATTACTAGAGCTAGGTGTCGCACGGAGGCCAAGAAATATGGTGATAGGATGGGTTGGCCATGTATGATGTAATTACACCTGGCTGCCGTGTTATGGACTCTTCTGGTCTACTGTGGAGTAGATTGGGTAGATTTTATATCACCAAATAAAAATATTAAAGAGTCCACACGCTCCACCGTGAGGTTTCTTGTTCCTTATTGGTCATCATAAAACGTTCTTCTAAGTTTTGCCGACATGTGGGACATACAGCATCTAGGTCCATGTGTTGTGCAAGAAAATGGAGTTAAGTATAGTAGGAGAGACTCACCAACGGTCATGAACGTAGGTGGGGTACATGCACGAATCACCCAAAGAAAAGGAATACAAGAACAAAGCGAAGAGGTGCATGCACCGATGCAAGTACGCTTTGCCTCTTTCCCTAATACTCACGCGCGGGTACACGGTGAGCGCACTTTTGTATGAAGAGGCAGCTCACCAGATAATTTGGCGAGTGTAGTAGTTGTTCATGGGAACCACACATGGACGAATCAATGTTCGATCATGATGCAGTGGCGCGTTTTTTATAAATTAAGTTAATCTATTCGATGGCACATACGTAACATTGTTTTCTCAATAGAACGTGAACCGTGCATGCACTGAATGGCAGAGCACGGGATGGTAGTCATCGACATTGTCAATCCTTTTTGGAGACTAATGCACTACTTTTGATGTGTCTCGTGGTCATCACACGTGAGCCAATCAATTCGCACCCTTCCACGCTCCCTTTTGTCTTGCATTCCTTCCACCGTACAACACGCTGACAAGTGGGTGCCATGCTCATGTATGCCAACATGGTAGTCAATTATTTTACCAGATTCAGCTATCACACCCTTTCAATGCCACATCAATGTACACACTAAAAACAAGTTAGACTTGTTTGGTTCAACCGCCTCCCTAGGTGCTTGGAGAGGATTTTCATCGTCACTAGGTGGTTCTATAGGAGGCAGGCGGCAAAAAATAGGGGAAAACGCGCGAACCAGCTATACAACAGATTTGGTTGATATTATATCGCTGAATAATATAAAATATTATGAGTGAAAATGCTCCACTATGAGGTTCCTTGATACTTTTCGAGAATCTATGTTCTTCCACTTTTTTTTACATGAGCTTTGTTCATCCTCTTGCCAACACGCGGGACATGCATCTACCATCAAGGTGCTCCTGTCATGCAAGAAATTGGAGATAAGCAGTGCGTAAGTGAGTCGTGCAATTCTATGGCACCTGGTACTACGCAATATTTTTTCTCCTCGATGACATGTGAATAGTGCTTGTACTCAATGACAGAGCATGGGATGGTAGCCATGGACATGGTCGACCCTTTTTGGAGAGAGTACTAAATAACTTTGATGTGTCCCGTCAACTTGCAGAATGATGAGAAGCTTGCTTACTACTCCTTCTCCCTCGCCAACGTGTTTGTGGTGGCTCGCAACACGAGAAGAAACTTTTGCTTACAAGCGGTGGACATGCAGGAGTTCATTTGGTGTCAGATTGCCAGATGTAGTACTACTATAGTACCATCAGTATTGTTTGACTTCCGGAAGAGGCGAAGAGCCAAGTGCAATGTCACCTACTAACCTAGTAAAGTATACAATAGCCAAAGTTGGTCCACCTTTTTAGAGCATGGTTAATTAATATAGGCGGCTCTTGCAGCAGCACATGATTTAGAGCATGTACTCTCTTCGTAGGAACTTAAAAACACATGAGTAGGAATATTATAAGGGGGGTGTCTCCAATAGTGTTCCTGGGCTCGCACCTAGCATCGCGGTGGTCGAACTTGGAGTCATTTATCTGGTACCCGTGGCATCTTGGATCTGGACAAAAGGTGACGTGCATCGTCAAGGTCTATGGTCAAGGGGGTCAGGGCAGATGCGACCTCTCACTGCATCCGCCATTTGAAGCGGCGCGCCGGCCTGGGGCCCTGCATGCTGCACTCCCAGTTATACCCGCCTCCTCGCCGCATTCAAAAACCAACATTTACTAGTCCATGGCATGTGCCATGCACGTGTGGATTTAGGGATTATTAGTGGAGAAATGGAAAAACCTGGATCGTATTTATAAGTTGAATTCATAGGAGAAGGTAATAAGCCATTTAATTACTACACATATTAAGCTTTCAATTTTTTTGTGTTTGTAATCGGATAACCATGCGAACCAATCAATTGAAAAAAAGAAGCTAGTGAATAGTAGTATTAAGCTTCTTCTTATTTGTACTAAATAAAATCCCTTCAGTTAACATTTTGCCCTTGCCATGGCTTCACCGCTGCATGCACTTCTCCCTCTCTCTCTCCCATCGCTTGTAGCAATACTTCTTTTGCATGGTGGAATGGCTTGCTAGTAGTAGTACTGTAGGGTATCACTCTCATGAGAGCCTACCAGAGATTTCTAGGATGCTCTGTCCGGCGTAAGAATCACGATCCTGCACGTACTCTTTATTGAAGTGGCAATCTGCCAGCGAAGATGTGCATGCAAATCCCTCCACCGTGGGTCGTCCGATTACTCCATCTAATGGTCTATATGTGGCCACATAGTCCTCTATCTAAACCAATTGAGTGTGAGCCGTCGAATTACAAAGATCCAACGGTCTATATCCCTTCATATTGATACACTATATAGGAGTATAAAAACTCGCGTGGAATGCGAGAAACCCACTCCGGCCACACAGGTCCGTTCAGGAGTAGGACGCCGGCCAACACTACTAGGGAAAACCTTATACACAGAACTTTAGAAGTAGCGCTTGTTAAAATAGCGCGCTACTGCAACACAGCAGTAGCGCGTGCAGAATAACCGCGCTGCAGATACATATATAGCAGTAGCGCGTCCCATGGTAAAAGTGCTACTACTAAAATTCCCAACACTAAGCTGATAGGCTACACATAGTAGTAGCGGTCTTTTAGAAGCAGTGCTATCGCTAATATTGTTGTAGCAGCGCGTTTAGGTGTAAGGCGCTACTGTTAAAGAAAATAAAATAAAATGAAAAACAAGTAGAAAAGTAAATGGAAGTGAAAGAAATAGAAAAAGGACAAAGGAAGAAAATAAAATGTAAAGATAAATAAATGAAAAAGGGAAAAAACGAGAAAGGCATAGCAGTAGTGCTTTTCCGGAAACGCGCTGTAGCTAATGAGCGGTTTCGCTTAACGAGCGGTTTCCCTCCTCCCAGCCACCACTTCTCCCCCAAATCCCTCGCCCCACTTCGCCATCTTCTCCCCAATTCGCCGTCGCCCCACTTCGCCGCCATCTCCTGCCGGCATGGATGCCCGCAACCTCACCATCTCCCCCCGAGGCCGCCCTCATCCTCACCACCACCGCCCTCCGCCTCACCGCCGCTGCCGGAGCCCGAGCCCCCCCCCCCCCGCCACTGCCTCCATCCCCAAGCACCTCCCCGATACCGTCTCTCCCCTCTCTATAAGCCCCCACCACTCCTCTCTATGCATTTTAGTGCAAAAATTAGTACACCAAAAGTTAGTTTATAGCAAAAAAATTTAGTTTCGAGCAAAAGATGTTAAGTAGTAGATGTTAGAGCAAAAATTAGTTTAGAGCAAAAATTTGGTTTACAGCAAAAGTTAGTTAGGGCAGTAGGGTTCAATTAGGGTTTTTGTTTTCATGGATGTTTTTTAAAAGAAAAAATGAAGAAAATGTTGTAGCAGTGCTGCTTGTAGTATATAGTGAGACTAGTAGATGTTAATTAGGTTAGGAAAGTAGTGGTACTAGTAGATGTTAATTAGATGTTTTTTAGTTAGGGAAGTAGGGTTTTGCTAGGTTAATTAGGTTAGTACTGCTGCTAGTAGTAGTGGTATAGTAGGTTAATTAGGTGAAGTTAATAGAATAACCTAAATCAATGAGATTAGTAGTTAACTGGATTTTTTTCCCTTTCATCATTATAGAGCACTAAAGTTTACTGAATTTTGTTCTATTAGTAGTTAAATGAATTTTCTTCTACACTTAGTTTTTTAATTAGCTTGTGAAATTTTGACATGTATAGTTGGACATGTAGTTGCTCGTGTATATTTGGGCATGTGTCGCGGTGTTGAAGATGGATATTTGAACACTGTTTCCAGGGAATGAAGCTGAGTGGCCTACGTTTTTCTGGAATGTTGATTCATTTACATTTTGGCAAATTTCAGGTGCTTGATTTGTCCACTTTTTAGCAAAAGTCATGCCGAACTTTTCCGTGAATTTCGGAATGACTTGTGCTACAATCTAGGACATATCGAGTGCTTGGGATTTGCCGCACCGGGAAGGAGTCAACGTTCCTGCAAAGCATAGGCCTTTATTTATGTCATTATTCATTTTATTAGGTCTAGAATTAATTGACTAGATTTAATCGTAGGAAACATGGCTAGCAACGATGAAGGACAGGGTTCTGGTGACTGCGACAACGTGTACCTGGCGGCAGCGGAATTTTTGAGGGAAGCCGACGATCAACAGTTGATGTTGCTGGGTCCACCTGTCACATCAGATACTGAGACCGACATCGAGACCATCACTGAGACTGAGACCGGCACCGAGACTGAGACCGGCATCGAGACCGGCGCTGAGACTGAGACCGGCGCCGAGACTAGCGGAGCCGGTATAGAACCGAAAGCAAAGAGGTAACGGCTTCCTAACAAGATCAGGACTACTAGACAGGTGGTCACGGAGGTGGATGACGGCAATTTTGAGCCAAACGTGCCCGAGGAAGCGCGCGCGTGCTACGACAATCAAATAGGCTGCGTCATACAGACAACTGCCACCATCAACGATGAGAAACTAAACAATATTGATAATGTGAGGCCCTCCCTCCTAAAGAAGCTGCACCAGATATTCTTGTTCTGGGCCGGAATGAAAAGGATTATAAAGATCCAGATAAGGACCCGGCAATGAAGAAGATAAACAAACACGCCATGTCCAAGTTTAGCGACGCGGTGGCCGCCTGGAAATCAAGGGTGAAATATCGGATCATCAACGAAAAGGAACCCTACTCCGAGATTGTAAAGGATAATCCGACAATCAAGGAAGAGCACTTTGAAATATTCAAGGTGGCTTGCAAGGTCGAAGCTGCCAAAAAAAAGTTGAAGTACATGAAGGGGCTTCAACAGAGGAACATTGGGTTCCACCACCTCGGAAGTCGTGGTTATGGCAGGAAGAGGTCCAAATGGGCCAAGGAGGACATGGAAACCGCGAGTCTGGGCATCCCAGACCCCTTGGCGGAGTTCACTGTCCTGCAGGAGCATGACGTCCACAGGGTCCGGCACCATTGGGACCCAGCGAAGAAGGTTTTCAAGACGAGCGCGGTCACAACGGAGTTCAAGAGACTGCTGGTAATTTTAGTTTCTGATCAATTCAACTGCATATTAGTCATATTTGTAAACGACCCTTGTGCCTTTTCCAGAGAGAGCAACACAGTATTGCGGCTGAAAGCGACTCGCCGTCTGAGGCATTGGCGAGGCCCAAGTGGGAAACTCCATTCACCGGGCATTGAAAGGACTCCCGGTAGAGACTCGACCGTCGTATGTACGCATGCATGGTGTCGGAGACGGCACCACATGGAAGAAGTACTACCGTGAGACCACGGAGGAGAGAAAGGAAAGACGAAGGTTAACTGAACAAAACATCAACAAGAAGGTTGAGATTGCGGTTGAGAAGAAATCATCTGAGACAATCGCAATAGCGGTAGCTTCCGCAAAACAGGTGCTTGTAGATATGTCTACTACCTTGGTTCCGGCCGTTTTCAATTGGAGCAGGCAAAATCCAGAAAAAAATGCAGCGGACTTTCCCCTTGCTGACTTCTTCGGGAGCAGCTCGACTAGTGTTGCACTAGCACCTGCAGCTGCACCTGCTCCCGCACCGGCTCCTGCTCCTGCTCCCGCTCCGGCTCCGGCACCAGACGAGCTCGGCGGTGCTTCATCTTTGGCTGAGCTCGATGCCCTCACGGTATTTGTCACACCGGCCCCTTCAATAAATGTATAATCTCCCGTTTTCGTTGCCTTTCGGATGTCTGGCGTCGCATACTTTTCTTTGCAGGGCGACAAAACCCCATGCACCATATTGTACACCATCGATGACCAGAAGGTGGACGTGGGGAAAGCGACAATAATGGAGCCGAAGGAACCATTGTTCCACAGCCGACCGATCCCACCGGACATCTTCAAGGTTTCTGTGGCCAGTGTCAAACCGGGCCACGAGAATTTGGCTCCTCCGATACTAGTGGGTAATGACAACGAGATGCCGCGGCGGCTTGGTGATTGTTGCAATGGGTGGGTCCTGTTGTGGCCAAGGAGTCTGCTTTGTCTGGAGGCGGCCGGAAGCACACCCCCGAGAACGCAGTTAGGTATGAACATCAACACCTCACCTACTCCATTAGCCGCTCGTGACGTTGCCATAGATGAGGATGAGGATGACACTCAACAATATGTCAATACTGGCGCCAACTTAGTGTTTGAGCGTCATGGGTTGGTGCCTGAATTGCCACCTCCGAAGTCTGAACACATTATGGACAACCTTCCGGTAGTAAAGAAGTCTAGGATGAGGCTGAGGAAAGGCAAAAAAGTTGCTTCTATGATCCAGCCGCCTCAGCAGCCTCGGGTTCAAGACCGTATAGATATCCCCGGTGCAGCAAAATGGCATATCCCCGATCAACCAATCCTACTTGAAGCAGCGCTAGGGGCCAGATTCAGCGATTCAAGGAGATTTCATGACGATGTGCTGTGGATAGAGAAAGGCCTCATCGCCTCAAAAATCTAGGATACCCACTCTACGTGGTTAACGTGCCGCGGGGATTGTCGTACGTCGACACATTCCCCACTGAGATGTTCTTCCTTCGATTCGATTAAATTTTGGACGTTTTTCACCTGAAGAAGCTGGATTTTGAGTTTGTACGCCTTTATGTGTCAGACTTCGGGTTCCGGCAGACCCTTGAGGTTCGAACACTAGGGTGCGTGCGGAGATTTCGCCTTCTACCTACCTGCACCCCTCCGCCTCGCTAAGATCTAAGCTATGGAAAGAACATCACAAGGGACACATGGTTTATACTGGTTCGGGCCACCGTTGTGGTGTAATACCCTACTCTAGTGTGTGGTGTGGTGGATTGCCTCTTGGGCTGATGATGATGAGCAATACAAGGAAGAACAGCCTCGCGAGGGTCTGTTCTTGGCTGGGGGGATGAACTGCTAGGAGGAGTTTAGTCACCCTTCTCTCTCTCTCTCTCTCTCTCTCTCTCTCTCTCTCTCTCTCTCTCTCTCTCTCTCTTCTCGATTCTCTCTCTGATTTCGATCCGATCTCCGATCTCCATCCTCCTACCCTGGGGATGGCTAGTCCTATTTATAGGCAAAGGCCCTGGGCCTCTTCCCAAATATTAAGCGGGAAGGGCGCCAACAATTGGCCATTTTGAAGGGGAACATATGGTACACTTATCCTGACTAAAGTTGGTCCTTGCCTGCCAAAGGCTCTGGTGGTGACGCTGGCCTGGGCTCCACAATGACTTCCTCCCTGCCGTTGGACTGGTCTTGGTCTCGTTGCACCGAAATGGGAGCCTTTGCTTGATGCTCTCGCCTGCACTTGCTCCCTTTGCACCAAAGAGGAAAGGAGGACACTGCGCGGCTGGCGCCCGCCTGGCGCCTTTGGTCGTCATGGCTTGCGTCACGGGCACCTCGTGAGGTACCCCGCCTTGATCTCTCCACCTCCTCGCGAGCCAGCCTGATGAGGCCTTGCCTGAGGAAGCTTCGTGTCGTCCTCCCTGCGAGGCTTGGCCCCTCGCGAGGGTCTTGGGTTTGTGTTGATGAAGACGGGCCGCGCTGGGCCCCCTTTTGAGCCACGCCGCAGGCAGGCAAGTCTGGGGACCCCCGTTCCCAGAACGCCGACAGTAGCCCCCGGGCCCAAGGCGCGCCCGGACTTGGCTGTGCAGGGAGGTGAAAGGGCAAGAGCGAAGCGCCGCGGGCCCTAACAGCCTGCGGCCTTGGGCGCCGTGTGGCAGCTGACTGGACGTGGGCGCCTCAGCAACCGCGCGAGTTGATAAGGGAGTGGCATCTGCCTAGGCTTTGCTTTTTTGCTTTCTCCGGTTGGTGCTAAGATCCCCTTTCTTGCGCCTCTCCTTCCTTCCTCCAAAATTTCTAGATCTACTCCGACCGCGTGACCTAGGATGCCATGGCGCCTCGTCAGTCCCCGGCCGGAGCTTGGTACTCGTCTGCCCTGGACTCGCCGAACGTGTCGGAGGCAAGCCTCGCCCGGTTGCGCCGGATGGCGGCGGTGCAGGGCATCGACAGGGGGAAGGTGTTCAAGGCCGGCTCCGCCACCCCTGAGGGCCAAGGGAGCACCTTCTATCCATTCTTTGTAAGCGCCATTGCTGCTGGCCTGGTGCCTCCCTTCTCCGAGTTCCTCTTCTCTGTCCTCCGCCATTATAAGCTACAGGCTCTGCATCTCCACCCCAACTCCGTCCTTCTCCTGGCAATCTTCGCCTATTACTGCGAGGCTCACGTAGGAGTGCAGCCCTCAGTGGCATTGCTGCGCCACTACTTCTACCTCCGGACCTCTCGCGGTCCTGATTCCGCGTGCGCGAGCTTCATCCGTACGGTGGCGCCATTGCCATTTCGAACCCCAGGAAAAGGATTGAGGGCTTCAGGAGCAAGTGGGTCTTGGCAGATGCTGGGCGCATCCACCCTCGGCTGATCTTGCCCATGGAGCAACCCACGAGCTCCAGCAATTGGGGTCGAGCGGAGCTCGCGGACCCCCGCGCGAAGCTGGTGTTGGAGAAGATGGACGCGGATCTGGTGTTGCTGAGGGAATTCCTGGAGCACCAGCTGGCTCCGCTTCGGCAGTACTCACTTCCGATGTGGAGGCCCCATCCGAGCCCCGCGGCCTTGGCCAACGAAGATCTGGCTGCAGTCCTCCAATGTCTGGTCAGGGGCGATGTGGCGAGGTTGGAGGGCGCTCCTACGCCCTTGTTCCTCCGCGACGACTGGGAGCAGGTAGTGGAGTCCATGCCCGTCTTCAACGGGGACGGGCCCGTGCCCATGGAAACTCCCGGGGAATCGGTGGACATGTCCTTCGACAACTCCAGCGAAGAGGAGGAAGGAGGGGAGCGGGAAAAAGGGCTTGACTCTGAGGCGACTGACGGAGAGTCGAGGGCTCCCCTCCCACGGCGCAGGTCCCGCACTCACCGCCTCTCTCTGAGTGATGACGACGAGGATGATGACGAGCAGGGCGGCGGGAGCTTGCCCCCGATCCCGAAGAAGGACAGGACCGGGGTGATCTCCCGCGGGTCTGCCCCGGCCCCGAGGCAGACCGCAGACGCGCCTTCCGCTCCCGAGCTTCCCAAGGTTGACCCTTCCAGCCGGCTTTCAGGCTTCAAATTTGGCTGGAGGCTGCCTGAGCTCACTGGCGGCGACCCGTAAGCGCTTGATTCTTGTCTTTATTTCTCGTTATGCTGCTGAGGCTTGAAGTCCACATCTCTTGGACAGGCTGGCGCCCGCAGCAAAGAAGCCGAAGGGAGCTCCTGAGGTTCCATCCGTGGCAGTGCCTCTGCCCGCGAAGGAAGGTGACCGCGATGCACGGGCTTCTCCTTCCTGGTCGTCCTCGCGAGGCCTCGCTCAGCCGGCTGGGACGAGCTTAGCCCCCACGGCCCAAGTGACTCCCGAGGTGCCTTTGCCTGCTGCCGCCACTACAGCCGTTGGGGCGCAGCAGGGTCCGCCTCAGGATGCTGTGGTCGGGCTGCCACCTTCTCCTCCTACTCCACCGACTGCTGTCTCTCCGACTCCTCCTGCCGTTCTGGATCGTGCTGCTGCTGAGCTGGACCGGCTGCGGCAGGATCTTCTTGGCGCCGACCCTCGCTTGGTGGCCCGGTGCTTGGAGCTGGCTTCAGGATGGATTCGCTCTGACGCTTCGATTCGGGTGGCACTGGTCCAGGCCTCGACGGCTTGTGATGAGGAGAGGCAGGCCGTCCTTGAGGCGAAGGCTGCTCGTGACGCATCCCTGGGGGAGGTGGTCGACGTCCGTGGTCGCTGCAAGGCGCTGGAGGACGAGCTGCACGGCCTGCGGGGCCAGCTCGCGAAAGAGGCCCGCCTTCGCCAAGAGCAGGAAGAAGGCGTGAAGGCTCGCGAGGCGGCCGTCAAGGAGAGGGAGGTCAAGCTCAGGAGGCGCCGTGACCACCTAGGTGCGCTGGAACCGGAGTTGGGGGCGAGGAAGGTCGAGCTGGACGACAAGGCCCAGGTTCTTGCCGAGGACCGCGTGGCCCTCACGGAGATGGAGGCGAAGGCTCGCTCCTCGCTGAGGACGCTTTACGACAGCAGCCTGGAGAGCCCGCTGGCTGGCGCCGAGGACGGCCCCACCAAGCTGCTTCCCTTCCTGGTTCGCGCTCTTGAAGATGTCGCCCTTGGCCTTGGCCCCACGGCCGAGGCCGAGGCGTGTGTCCTGTCTTCTGCAGCGCTGACGCGGGTCCTCACCCACATCTACCTTCGCGATCCCGGCATCGACCTCGACAGCCTGCTGGAGCCAGTAAGCGGCGAGCATGCCGCTGCCGCTGCCGAGGCCGTGAAGGGTCGCGTGGAGGCTCTGCTAGGGAAGTTCCGGGCCTTCAGCACCAAGCCGAAGCAAGGCGCTGCCGACCCCGCTGCTCCATGAGGCGAACCCACTCCGCACTGCTCCACCGCTGACAAGTGACTCCGTTGTGGCTCCTGTCCTGCCTTTAATTCCTGCACATGTATCATGCCTCGGGGAGGCATTAAAACTTGCGTTTGGCATTGAGATAACAGTGTGACTGTAATATTTGCTTTTGAAATCCTTGAAATTTACGCTTTTTCCTTCCTACTTGCTTATGTTCTACGCCGGCAGAGCCCGGCCGCGCGCATACCTCAGCCGCCGTTAGCCCCGACCAGAAACTAGGACGGGACCAAGGAGTGAGGGGCTACGTGAAAAGTTAGGCTCCTCAGTCGCGATGCTCAGGAGTCCCCCTTGGCGCACGAACAACAAGTAGGGAGGTGTGATGTGGGTGGATCTACCGTTCTACGTCTGCAGAGCCCGGCCGCGCGCATACCTCAACCGCCGTTAGCCTTTCGGAACTAAGGAGTGAGGGGCTACGTGACGAGTTAGGCTCCTGAGTCGTGATGCTCAGGAGTCCCCCTTGATGCTTAAACGGCCTTCGTACCTTGGCTCTGCTCAGGGAGAGACGCACGACGAACCAGGCCCGGGGGGCCTGGCTGGGTGGCGTGCGTCTGGGTGTGACCCAGGCGCAGCCCCCATGCCCAGCCCCCTCGCACGGCACTCCTGAGGGGAGGCGTTACGATGAGGCTAGACACTGAGCTCTGGGCTCCCTGAGGTTGATGCGGCCTGGGGGCCGCCCTCAGTTGTTTATCACCAGCGCGGAGTATAGCGCTTCCGTATGTGTACGGGCATAGCCGCTCCTCGGCAGTGTCGTCATCCAATGCGGAGCATGGTGCTTCCACTGGTACGTGGGAGGGGGCTCCCCTCCGGGAGGAGCCCCCGGGGCATGTACAGCCCCGCCCTGACACGTGGCTGGCACGGTAGGGCCTGGCGAGGTGTATCTGGGCACCCGTGAGCCAGCGCGGGACTCACGGGGCCCTACCTCTAGGCGGGTTGCGCCTGGCACTGGGCCTTATCTTGTGATGTGTCCCTGCAAATTTGGTTAGATGCCGGCACTCTACGTCCTCGGGTGCCGGCCCTCGAGCTGGTCTTAGCCGTCGCTGGTATGCCAGGTCGCGATGCCGTGGACAAGGCCAGAGGGTGAGGGCTGGAGAGCCAGTAAGATCCCTGAGTCGCGATGCTCAGGTACCCCCACTTTAACGTGCAAGTGGTCGGCATGGAGAAGAAGAGGTGCCGTTAACAGGCATCAAATAATCAAGCATGGTGGGTTGAACGCATAGCCGGAAATAAACGCAAAATGGGATACATACCGCTGGGTCTGGCCCGAGCGACTTGGGGGATGATGCAGCCCGAGGGGCGCCCCCAACAAGGTAAGCTAACAACATAAAATAAAAGGGATACATGCCGCAGGGACGGACCCAAGCGGCCTGGGAATAATGCAGCCCTGGGGAGCGCTCCCAGCTGGAAATGAAACTTGAAAGATGTCACCTGATGATGTTCAGGATGATGGAGTGTTGGCGTAGCAGACTCGGTGGGCTGCGGAAGCCGATCCTCATGAGCCCCCAGGCCCAGGGGCCTCGGGAGGCTCCGGAGGCGCTGGTGGCTCCTCGCGAACCATCTCTATCTCCGCCAGGGCTGCGGAACGACTGGCCTCTTGAGCCTCCATGATGCCCCTCATGAGGCGCTGGTACGTGGCAGCCGCGTTCAACAAGCCGTAAGGCATGCGAACGTAGCTGTGGGGTGGACCTTCGCAGCGCCCCACTCACGAGGGCCAGAGGCGCTCCAGAGAGGCGACTCGATTGAGCCCTGGTATGTCGATGCAGACGCACAGCCCACCTTCCTCGCCTGATGGGGAGCCACAGCTGGTAGGCGGCGGCCGCCACTCATGACTCTTGACTCCTGTAGCTCCTAAATGGCCTTGCTGACGAACTCCTGAGGGTCTGGCCCTCCTTGCCTTACTCCTTCTTGAGGGAAACGTGCTTCGAAACACGCCTCCATGTGGTGCCCAAGCGCCTCCCTCGTGACCTTAGCCAGGTCGATGGCCCTCCAGGGGAGAGCCCCCGAGCCCTTCCTGAGGAGGGCGCCGGGCGCGCTTTCCTATGCGATGGAAGGAGGTTCCCCCTGGGCAGGTGCGGGCCCTGAGGGGCCTGCCTCCTGAGGGGCCGGGCCGGATGATGTCTTCTTCTTCTTGGGGGCGGTCTCGGGAAGCCTCCTGCTTCCGCGATCCGGGTCTTCCAGCTATGCGGCCTGAAAGGCTCGTTCCAGGGAACACACCGCGTCCTTCTCTTCACTGGGCACCGTGATGACTCCGCCACTTCCTGGCATCTTGAGGACGTTGTAGCCGTGGTGTGTTACGGCCATGAACTTGGCCAGCGCTGGGTATCCAAGGATGGCGTTGTACGGCAGGCGAATGTGAGCGACGTCGAAGTAGATGAGCTCGGTGGGTAGTTGTCGCGTGCCCTGAAGGTGACAGGGAGGCGGACCTGCCCAATCGGGACCGTGGAGCCGTCGGTGACTCCGGAGAAAGTCTTGGTTGGTTGAAGCTGGTTGTAGGGCACTTGGAGATTGTTGAATGTTTCCACGAACAGGACGTTGAGCCCTTCCCCACCATCGATGAGGGTCCTGGTGACCACCATGTTGCTGATGATTGGGGAACAAAGCATCGGGAGGACTCCGGCTGTGGCCGCACACTTGAGCTGATCTGCTGAGCTGAACATGATGGCGCATGCCGACCACCTGAGAGGGCGCGGGGCTTCGAGCTTGGGAAGTACTGCATTCACTTCGCGGGCGAACTGCTTGAAGATGCGTTGAGAGGCTGGGGCTTGAGCCCCGCCCAGGATGCAGGCGATCGTGCGCGGCTCCTAGAAGCCCCGAGCCCCCTCGTCCTGATGGCGGTCCTCGTTTCCCCTTGGCTGCGCCGGTAGCGGAGGGAGGCCTGCGTTGCCTGGCGGGCGATCCTCGCGAGGCTGATCCCTCTAGTCTCCCTCGCGAGGCGGGTCTTGCCATCGATCCTCGCGAGGTCGATCGCGCCACCCTTGGCGCGGGCAGCGGTCTTCCTAGCGTCCTGCGTTCCTTCCTCCTCCTCGACCGTATCCCCGGTCACCGCGGTTGGGGCGACGGCCGATCCTTCCTTCTCGCATGGCTCGGAGCTCTTGACATTCGTTGGTGCTGTGGGTGTGGAGGTCGTGGTACACACAATACCGACTGCCCTTGGATGATTCGGGCTGATCTCTGCCCCGCTTGGTGTCTGGTTCTGCCGCGAGCATGGCAGCCCCCTTGCGCTTCACATCCTTGGCCTTGGGCTTCTTCTCTTCTGTGTCCGTGGCAAGCAGCTCGAGGAGGGAGAGACGCCCTTCTTCAGCCCTGGCGCACTTGGTTGCCAAGTTGAACAACTCCAAGGAAGTGCACAAGTCTTCATGCATCACCAACTCCTCCTTCATCTTGACGTCGCGCACGCCGTCGGAGAAGGCTGAGATGATGGCCTCCTCGGTCACCTTGGGAATCTTGAGGCGTGCGTTATTGAAGCACTGGATGTACTTCTGCAGGGTCTCTCCGGGTTGTTGCTTGATGTGGCGCATGTCGCTCATGGCGGGTGGCCGATCGTGAGTACCTTGGGAGTTGGCGATGAAGCGGGTGCACATCTCGTCCCAGGAGGAGATCGTGCCTGGAGCCAGGTTCAGGAGCCAGGTGCGGGCCCCGTCCTTGAGCGCCATGGGAAACCAGTTCGCAATGACCTTCTCGTCTCCGTTGGCAGCTTCAATGCCCAGCTCATAGAGCTGGAGGAACTCCGCAGGGTCGACCGTGCCGTCGTAACGAGGAGGCAGGTCTGGCTTGAACTTGCCGGGCCACGCGACACTGCGTAGCTCGGTGGTGAAGTCACGGTAGCCTGCTGTGGCCACGGGAGGCCTTGGGTGACGGAGAGCTTGGTCTTGCATGTCCCCACGCGCTGCAGCTGGGAGAAGCGCGGGGTCTTGACGTGCGGGAGCAGGAGCATGGTCGCGACGTGCTGGAGCAGGGAGCGCCCGGGCAGCTTCTTGCGGGCGAGGGACTTCTTGGCAGCTCTGCTCTTGCCGCACCCGCACCTGACAGAGTGGGTTCCACCTAGGGGCCATGCGCCTTGGAGCCATGGCGCCTTCTTGACGAGGAGGCGGCTGGGGCGCCCCCGGAGCATCATCGCCCACGCGGGGCAGGCTGCGGTGCAGCAGAACGGACGGCGCAGGAGAGCCCCCTGCGGTGCGGACGAGCTCGGCGACGCGGTCGAGCCATTCTTCGTAGACGTCGTCGACGGGACGGTAGAGCAGGAGCTCGTTTGCCGCGATGAGCGCAGCTTGAGCCTCCATGGGTGCGCGGAGCGCGCGGGACGAAGAACCAGCTGGGGTGAGCGAGGGAGTAGCGGTGCGGCCGTCTTGTCGCACGGACGGATGCTGAGACGACGCTTGCTGCTCGTCCCCCGCCGGGCCGGTGGTGGTGTTGACGGCAGGTGACGGGGAACGGCGAGGACGCCCGCCGACAGGAGCCATCTAGGCGATGCGGGAAGCGAGAGCGGCCCGGTGCTCGACGCGGGGCGGACGAGCGTCAGACATGGACGCGATGGTCGGAGGAGAACGGGGTGGTGGAAGACGAATTCCGGCGCACCCCTACCTGGCGCGCCAAATGTCAGATTTCGGGTTCAGGCAGACCCTTGAGGTTCGAACACTGGGGTGCGCACGGAGATTTCGCCTTCTACCTACCTGCACCCCTCCGCCTCGCTAAGATCTAAGCTATGGAAAGAACAGCACAAGAGACACAGGGTTTATACTAGTTCGGGCCACCGTTGTGGTGTAATACCCTACTCTAGTGTGTGGTGTGGTGGATTGCCTCTTGGGCTGATGATGATGAACAATACAAGGAAGAACAGCCTCGCGAGGGTCTATTCTTGGCTGGGGGGATGAACTGCTAGGAGGAGTTCAGTCACCCTTCTCTCTCTCTCTCTCTCTCTCTCTCTCTCTCTCTCTCTCTCTCTCTTCTCGATTCTCTCTCCAATTTCGATCCAATCTCTGATCTCCATCCTCCTACCCTGGGGGTGGCTAATCCTATTTATAGGCAAAGGCCCTTGGCCTCTTCCCAAATATTGAGCGGGAAGGGCGCCAACACTTGGCCATTTTGAAGGGGAATATCTGGTACACTTATCCTAAATAAAGTTGGTCCTTGCCTGCCAAAGGCTCTGGTGGTGACGCTAGCCTGGGCTCCACAATGACTTCCTCCCTACCGTTGGACTAGTCTTGGTCTCGTTGCACTGAAACGGGTGCCTTTGCTTGATTCTCTCACCTGCGCTTGCTCCCTTTGCACCAAAGAGGAAAGGAGGACACTGCGCGGCTGGCGCCCGCCTGGCGCCTTTGATCGTCATGGCTTGCGTCACGGGAACCTTGTGAGGTACCCCGCCTTGATCTCTCCGCCTCCTCGCGAGCCATCCTGATGAGGCCGTGCCTGAGGAATCTCCGTGTCGTCCGCCTCGCGAGGCTTGGCCCCTCGCGAGGGTCTTGGGTCTGTGTTGATGAAGACAGGCCGAGCTGGGCCCCCTTTTGAGCCACGCCGCAGGCCGCAGGCAGGCAAGTCTGGGGACCCCCATTCCCAGAACGCCGACATTATGCCTTGCACATGAACTACCTCATTGGGGTTGAGCATATACCGCATATCTGTGTTGCTGACCCATACTTCATGCACGAGGGCTTCTTGGGAGTCTGCACAAAGCACCATGAATACGCGAGGGAATACATCGCCAATTTCATTCTCGTGCCTTATCATCCCCTGTAAGTCATCCGCATGGATATCCTTCCTTTGATTTGAATCATTCATTTGCACGGTGGTGGCTAATTAATTTGAGGTGTACTTATTTTGCGCAGCGGCGGGCGCACCATCCTCATCATCCTCTACCCCCGATACTCCCACGCTCTTTACATGGACTCATTAAAGAACAATAACAAAAAGGATTACACCCACATCAACTCTGTTCTCGACAGTGCTATGTTTTACTACGGCGCACGGGGTGGAGAGGTCAAGGACAAGAAGAAAAGGGACGGTAGGCCCGCCTTCGGCCATAAGACCAACTTCTGTTACATCCAGCAACCGAGTGATTCTCTTAATGACGGATTCTATGTCCTACACCACATGCTGGAGTACAGACGGGATCAGCAGAACCTTCGCATGTCACCTAGATCCGGCGATGCCCATATTCTGCAATGGGCAAAGAACTTAGGAGATATCGAGGATCATCGACGTCGAGCTGAGTTCTATCACATCCAGCGCGAACTTGCCCAAATCATCATGAAGGAGGTCATGGGAAAAACAGGGATGTTCTATGAAGAAGGACAAATGTCGCGGGAAGACATCCAAACACGCGCAGCCACTCAGCGTCTCGACCTGAAGCCTTTCACTAAGCTTGGGGACTATCTCCCTGACTTGGATGGATGGCACAACATGGAGCGATTGTCGATATATGACAATGTGTCCGTTTAGTCCATACTATCTGTATGACGAAACTTTGAATTATGAACGACGAAACTTTATTTGTGATGTAATTAAACCGTCCTCCTCGACTAGCGAAGATCACTCTAGTTAGGGCATTTTGGGTATGATGAACGTTGTTTTTTATGCTTATGATATGTTGTTTCTATTTTTGCCAAGTCGGTCTCTTTTTGTTGCTCAACTATATATGTTGCATATCATCGACTCATGTGACGATGCAGGTGTCGATGGTGAAGTAGTGCTATGCCAGGAGTATACGACGAGTGGACGGAATGTCAGGCCCAGGTGTACCAGTTTCCGAGCGACAGCCAGTAGTTAGTTTAGGTTCACGCTAATACGAGAGAGGGATACAAACTCCTGTACTGCATAGTTCCACTCTCACTCAAAGTGATAGCTCTTCTCGCGTATATCATTGTTTAAGATGGATGACGATGTAGTTGCAAGTAATCGAGAGTTGTATCGCTATTTTCAAGATGATGACGAGAGACCACTTTGTGTTGGATGATGATTATGATGATGACATGATTTGATGAGACTATTTGTATGTATATGCTATGATTACATTTGTATGTGTATGATATGCTAAAGATTATTGTATAAAGCCTATTCAAATACAAAACAAATATGTGGAAAAAAAATAAACTAATAAAACTAGAAGTAGCGAGGGGGACAAAGTTAGTAGTAGTGCTCCATTACCAGTAGCGCTTCCTGCTAAAAAGCATTGCAGATATTAGCAGCAGCGCTCTGCACTAAAGCGCGCTACTTCTATCCTTGTATAGCAGTAGCGTGGGACGACAGGTGCTACTGCTACACGTTAGTTTTAGCGCCTTATCAGTAGCGCGTCATCCCGCGCTACTGATAGGGAAAATACCCGCGCTACTTCTAGCATTTTCCCTAGTAGTGCAAGCTCCTCCTTCCACCATTTTCTCCACTCTTTCGGCGGCGTCTGACGAGCAGGAAGAGCAGTTCTCTGGCATAAAAGCCGTCTGAGTGGCTCACCGAGCCTGGTAGTTATGAGCGAAGTAGCTCAGTGCCGCACTAAGCAAGCGCGTGGTTCCGCAGCTGGCCGCTCCAATACAGCTCGAGGAAGAGTGCCAACTTGCTCCATGCCACCTTATTGGGGAGCACGGTGGCACAGGCATCATCGCTGCCCTCGACGCCGCCGTGTCATACAGTGCCTCCGGTGTCTGCGACTGAGCCATCCGCCGTCGATGCGCGCGTAGCTGCACCATGTAGGCTGAGAAAGAAGCCGCCACAGATGTTGATGAGGTGACACGGCTACGCGGATGTCGACGAGGTGACGGCCAGCACATCCCTGTCCGCCGCCATGATCGAGGAGAAGTAGAACACAGGAGGCCGCCGATTGTATCCCATGAAGGCCACCGCCGAGGCGATGCCAGCGAATACAGCTGGTGTCTTGCACGATTCTTCTTCAGCCAGATGCTGGAGGAGGACAAAGAGATCGAGCGGCGACCATTTAGATTAGGTATATTAATTCTACCAGGCTGGTCGTAATGGGAGTGTCACAAGTAGTATCATGCATGCCAACTGGTAGGCAAATTTGACGAGGTGGCGTAGAATTAAATGAAGAAAGAGGGGGTTGAGTACCATATTATGATACCGTATGGAATTATGTTACTCCCACTGTGGTTAGTCTTAGGCCTTGTTTGGTTCAACCTCCTCCCAAGGATTTGGAGAGAAATGGAGGGGAATTTGGATTGTACATGATTTAATCCCCCACAATCCCTGTTAGTCCCTGTTCAAACCCGTTGAACCGCACATGCCCTTGTTATCACATAGTCATAATGCAAATCTTATGCATGTTAATGTAAGGCCCCATTAATTTAGTGCTAGTGTTCATTTGATGTGATGGCACTTCTTAGATAATGGCACTTTTTCATATTGTCACTGTAATGCCATTGATAACATATGAGATGTTGCTGTTAATCTTATGCCGCTGCAAAAAAATTACACTGCTTAAGTAACCCTGCTACATATTTGTGCAAATAGGGTTGTCTATCTCCATATGGTGTCTATTTGTGCAAATGGAAGCACAAACATCAATTTTAGTGGAACTTGCTGTGAGGTGACCTCACGGCGCCCTAGGTATTCCTACATTCTTAACTACCCAATTTGTAGGTAGACTAACCAATACAAGATGAAATAAGCTTATTGGTACGTTGACCGATGAGGAGCCATAATTAAGTTGGAGGCATCTCTTATTTTCTTTTGAATGGGTAATAAGCTGGAGAGCTGGAGAGTGTCCCTAATGAGCTGCCTCTAGTGTTAAGGCCCTCTAGTAGGAAACACGGGTAGCCAACTGGGCGGATACAAAGTCCTATCCATCTTAAAGCCCATATTTCTTGAAGAGGGGGCGATCACAGAAAAACCCGCCTTCCTCCTCCCTGCCACTTATACTGCAGCTCGCTGGACTCTCCCGCTTCCGTCGCCCCCCAATCCCCCCTGCTACCCCTCTTCCTCACTCGTACAAAAAAAACCCACTCACCTTCTTCCTCACTCGTATAGAAAAAGCCCACTCCTCTTCTCCCACTCCTACAGAAAACCCCAACCCTCCTGTCGGAGTAAACGACCACGGGTAGCCTCACCTGCTCCCCATGGCGATTGAAGACATCGGGGCGGCTGCACCCCTAAAACCTCAAGGACAAAATACCGCCTTCCCTGGGCTGGCTGGTGGCATCGGCCAGCTGACCAGACGGCGGCGCCCTTCAGAAGAAAGCCATGAGATGGGCCGACTCCTGCCAGGTGGCTTCCAGAGAGGCCGACTCCTAGCAGGCGGCCCCTCATGCCCTCAGAGTTTCCACCACATTAAGGCGACGAGACAGGTGTGGCTACAGTGCCATCTACCACCCCCGAATCCAGGGCGGTGCATGGCCATAGTGCACCGTACCGGACGGACACCCCCGTCCGGCGCGTCACTGTTACCACGCGGCCTGTGACATCATGCCTAGCAGAGAAGACCATGTCCCCACTACGGGCTGTCGGTACGGCTCGCAGGCGGCGGCCCTACATGACTGTGAGGAGCCGAAAGGCGGTGAGCATCGACCAGCCTATGCGAGGGGAGGCCGACTCCCAGTAGGTGGCCCTCCCCCTCCCTCAGAGTTTATGCGCCATTAATCAGAAGAGATGGGAAGTGGCTACAACAAACGCCCGCCAGGCGGCTGCACTGTAGCCACGCCTTCTCTGAGAGAGCACACATCATCAGTGGCATCGCTACAGTATTATGCAGCCGGTAGGACCCGCAAGCGGCGGGCGCGGCCTATCGGCGAAGTACGAGACAGCCGGCGGGACCCACCAGGCGGCGGGCCCCAGCTGCCGGCGGAGAAGATGACAACCATAGACACGGACAACCGGGACCTACACCCTGCCAGATTACCATTGTACCCCTGGGGGGTAGGCCTATATAAACCCCCAGGGCACCCACACAAAGGGCACAGACCTTAGACACACACACACACCTATAGAGAGAGGAAGCTACGCCTAGTGTTGTTCTTCTCCCCCCTCTAGAGGAACAGCTCAATGAGCAAGCTTGTAGCCACCATTGTTGCTTGAGTGATCATGCGGAGACCCCGCAGAGCAGGACTAGGGGTGTTATCTCCTAGGAGAGCCTCGAACCTAGGTAAAGTTCACCGGCGTATGTGTCTCCGCTTTATCCCGTTTCCTGGCACCGGCGACGTCTTACTATCCCCCACCATGATAAGCCATCCTTTGGCATATGTCGCATGACACCCCCGACATTTGGCTCCCACTACGGGGCCTAGTACACCATCGCCCGGAGATCTGTTCTGGATGGGAACCTTGTTCCTCCCTAGCGAGTGTAGCCAGCCCGGCACGCCCGATGGCATTTGCGCCGATGCGCTGCATGGCGCAGAAGTCGCATGTGCGGCAGTCAGCCCATCACGCCCGATGGCATTTGCGCCGACGTGCTGCATGGCGCAGAAGTTGCCTGCGCGGAAGTCTGCCTCGCCGATCTTGTTGGCAAGATCTGCCTCTCCGACGAGCCCGCGCCCGTCGCAGACGCACTCGGCTTCGAGAGCTGCTTCGTCGACCTCCTTTACAAGCTCCACATCTCCAACGAGCCCGCTACCGACCTGGAGTTGGTTGGCTCCACCAACCCGATGCTTGTCGACATAGATATGACCTCCTTCGACTCCATCCCCACCAATGTGGTGGTCCTCAACGACCCGCTCCCTCACGCGGAGAGCGGCGGCTGCACCGTCATAGATGTGCTTGTCATCAGCCATGATGGGGCTTTCGGAGGAGCTGGCCAGGACCCATTGTAGGCGGCAATGCGGGATCTGTCCACACCCATTGCGGCAGATGTAGATGCCGATACGCTCAAAGCTTACCGCGTCTCGCTTGTGGAGAACGCCAAGAAGTGGGCTACAATGAGACGCCTCTCCAAGGCCTTCCAGCGCAAGGTTGACCGCACTGTTGGCGGCACGCCGACTGCTGGTGGGCCCAGCCGCATGGTCATGGTCCGGCAGCGAGGCGGCGCCGCCGCCAGCATGTTTGGAGTAGACCGCCTTGTCTACGCCACGCCCATGGAGAACATACGTGCTGCCTAGGTGGCAACAGACAAGCTGGACCACCTGGAGGGGGAGAAACGTCGCTACATGATGGAGCATGTTCAATAGCTTATCAATGCTGCGTCTGCCCTACAAGAAGCCGACTGCCGTGCGAAAGAGCCCGACCAGTGGGTGGATAACGCGCCCCTTCATCAGGAGCATCGTGCGACTTCTCTGACACCAACAGGCGGCGTCTGCGATAGACGAGACAAGGAGCCGGCTGCTAGCTGCAGCCGGACTCGCATCACCATCGAGCGTGACTAAGATGGCCGCCCAGGAGTAGTAGAACAACGTGGCGACTATCCACCACCTCCGCCTCCTCGAAGGGAGAGGCGCGTTTCCCCACCGCGTGTTGACCACCGAACACTCGGCGACCGGCTGGGCCGCCGAAAGGGAGTTGGAGAGAACGAAGCCCACCACCGGATCTACCGCCTGGCACGATCCCTGGCACTGGAAGAAGAAGACATGATGGTCCCGCTTTGCTTTGGCCCCCGCATTCGCGACGATCCCTTCCCCAAAGGATTCTCGCTCCCAAGAGACGCACTCAAGTACAATGGCTCCGTGAAGCCAGGGGAATGGCTGGTGGACTACTTCACAGCCGTCAGCATAGCAAATGGCAACAAGCGCATTGCCGTGAAGTACGTCCCGCTCATGCTCCAGGGCACGACCCGGACGTGGCTGAACAGCCTCAAGCCCTACAACGTCAACAGCTGGGTGGATTTCACCGAAGTGTTCATCTGCAACTTCACCAGCACCTACAAACGGCCGCCCAAGCCCCGCCAGCTCTCCCTGTGCGTTCAAGGCTCGGACGAGTCCAGTCGCGACTACCTGACGCGGTGGGCTGAACTGCGCAACTCCTGCGAAGGGTTGCAGGAGGTCCAGGCGATCGAGTACTTCACAGCCGGGTGCCAAGAGGGAACCTTGCTCAAGCACCAACTCCTCTGCGACGAGCCTGCTACACTCGATGAACTGCTAATCATAGCAGACAAGTACGCCACTGCCGCCTCCTCCATGAAGTCGGAGCTCCAAGTGGACAATTCCAAAAAAGTGCTCCCTCCGCCCCCCACAACGCTAGCTGCAGACAACAGTCGGCGGCAGCAGCTGAACGACAACAAGCACAAAGCCCCGCAGCCGGCCTCCACTAGCCGGCAGGTGGCGACAGTCGAAGATCAGCAGCCTCAAGGGCAACTCGGCCCCAAACGCCAGAAGGGCGGCAAGCCTGCTTGGCTACCCGCCTTTTCCTACGAGCAGACACTTGATGCTCCCTGCAAGTTTCACAGCGGCGTGAAGCCGTCCAACCACGCCACCCGAAAGTGCCACTGGCTCACTAGAATCTCCAAGGGCGTATGACTGCTGCCCCCTCCACCTGGTGGCCCGCTGCCTCCTCCTCCACAGCAGCCGGCAGCCCGACCAGCAGTCGGCGCCTTTCAAGATGACTACCCCGAAGAGGATGGGGTCTACATTTTCTTCACCAGCGTGGCAGATGATCGGCGCAGTCGGCGTCAGCAGCACCGCGAGGTGAACGCCATTGCTTCAAGTGCTCCAGAATTCATGCATTGAACTGAGAAGCCCATCAGCTGGAGTCGGGCTGACCACCTGGAGGTGATGCCCTCTCTGGGTTCTTATGCTCTGGTGCTGGATGCCACCCTGGTAACGGAGAGGCGAGCTGCTCATTTCTCCCGAATTTTAATAGATGGCGGCAGCAGCATCAACATCCTATACCGCGATACCATGGAAAAGTTATGCATTAAAGAGAGGCAGCTCCAGCCCAGCCGGATAGTTTTCCATGCTATTGTGCCCGGCCTGTCCTGCTCACCAATCGGCAAGGTCAAGATAGATGTCATCTTCAAAGACAAGGATCACTTCCGTTGCGAGGCGATTTGGTTTGAGGTGGTGGACCTCAAGAGCCCTTATCATGTACTCTTGGCCGGCCGGGTCTAGCCAAGTTCATGGCGGTGCCACACTATGCCTACCTCAAGATGAAGATTCCAGGAACCAAGGGCATTATCATGATATCTGGAGACTATGAGAAGTCAGCCGATTGTGATGCGGCCAGCAGCCGGCTGGCCGAGTCCCTTGTCATTGCTACTGAGAAGAAGCTCCTGGACTGGGTGGTGGCCATGACCAGCAAGCAGCCGGACATGTCCCTAGAGCCCAAATAGTCAGAGACCCAGGGCTCCTTCCAGCCGGCCAAAGAGATGAAGAAGATTCCCTTGGACCTAGAGCACAAGGAAAGGGACGCTGTCATAGGGGCCAACCTTGACAGAAAATAGGAAAGCGAGCTCGTCGATTTCCTCCGTGGGAATCGGGACATCATCGTATGGTCTCCCAAGGACAGGCCGAGTGTTCCGACGAATTTCGTCAAGCACAAGCTACATGTCAGATCAAACGACAAGCCGGTCAAGCAACCCCTCTGCCGACTGTTGGAGGAGAAAAGAAGAATTGTTGGTGAAGAAATAGCCCGGCTTCTGGAAGCCAGCTTCATCATGGAAGTATTTTTCTAGAGTGTCTCACCAACACAGTCCTTGTACTGAAGAAGAACAACAAGTGGCACATGTGCATCGATTGCACCAGCCTCAATAAAGCTTGTCCCGTGGATCTGTTTGCTTTGCCTCGGATCGACCAAGTGATAGACTCCACAGCCGGATGCGAGATGTTGAGTTTTTTGGATGCTTATTCAGGATATCACCAGATCAAGTTGAACCCGGTAGACCGTCTCAAGACCGCTTTCATCACACCATTCGGAGACTTCTGCTACCTGACCATGACATTTGGCTTGAGAAATGCTGGTGCCACCTTTCAGTGTTGCATGCAGAAGTGCCTCCTCAAGCAACTCGGCAGAAATGCCCATGTCTATGTACACGATATTGTGGTGAAGACGGAGAAGACCGGCACCCTCTTGGAAGATCTCAAGGAAACTTTTGAAAATTTGTGCCGGTTTCAGATCAAGCTCAACCCTCAGAAATGCGTCTTTGGGGTACCAGCCGGCCAACTCCTTGGCCTCCCGGTCTCAAAACGTGGCATTGAGTGCAACCCCGTGAAGATCAAAGCCATTGAGAGAATGGAGAAGCCCACCCGACTGCGAGACGTTCAGAAGTTCACCGGTTGCTTGGCATCCATCAGCCGCTTCATCACTTGGCTAGGTGAGAAGGCTCTTCCCCTGTACCAACTCATGAAGAAAACCACTCGCTTCTAGTGGAATGATAAGGCATACGAGGGCTTTCTCCAATTGAAGAAGATGCTGACTTCCCCGCCTATCCTGGAGGCTCCGGCTGCCAAAGAGCCCATGCACCTCTACATCGCCGCCACCAGCCGGGTGGTCAACACTGTCATAGTAGTGGAGCGCCCAGAGGCCGGCAGGGCACAGCCGGTCTAGAGGCTTGTGTATTACTTGAGTGAGGTGTTGTCCACCTCAAAGGAGAACTACCCCCACTACCAGAAGATGTGCTATGGCGTGCACTTTGCCACTAAGAAGCTGATGCCCTATTTTCAAGAGCACCCCATCACAGTTGTCTACACTGCTCCACTTGCCGAGATCATAGGCAGCAGAGATGCGTCTAGCCATGTGGCTAAATGGGCCATCGAGTTGGCTCCCTACGCCATCTTCTACCAGCCGCGCACCGCCATCAAGTCCCAACCACTGGCCGACTTCCTCGTCGACTGGGCCGAGATCCAGTACCTGCCGCCTCCTCTAGACTCCACCCATTGGTGGATGCACTTTGATGGCTCAAAAATGTGCACCGGCTTGGAAGCCGACGTTGTCCTCACCTCTCCCAAAGGCTACAAGATCAGATACACTCTACAAATTTAGTTCGCCGCCTCCAACAACGTGGCCGATAATGAGGCACTAGTACAGGGCCTCCGGCTGGCCAAAGAGATCGGCATCCACCAGATCCTGTGCTACGGCGACTCCGACTTGGTGGTCCAACAGTTATCTGGGGACTGGGACGCCAAGGATGCAAATATGGCAAGTTACCGCTTCCGCGTTGAGAAACTCAGCTGATATTTTGAGGGGTGCGAGTTCCTTCACATGCAACGGAACAAAAACGAGCTAGCTCATGCCCTAGCACGGATCGGCTCCACCCGTCAAGCAATACCAGCCGACGTCTCCCTCCAGTGCCTCCCCAAGCCGTCAATCAAGCCTTCTCCAGAATCCGAGTCTATCTTCATGCCGACTATTCCCGAAGCAGCCAGATCCGACTCAAGAGCTTCGGCAGGCGGCCCGAGGATTTCGGCAGGCGGCCCGGGGACTGCGGCAGTCGCACTCGGCCCGGGGAATTCACTGCCCGGCCCGGGGGCTGCAGCAACCAGCTCGGGGACATCACCAGACGGCTCAGAAACTGCAGCAGCCGCACCTGGCCCGAGGACTTCATAGGTCGGCCCCGGGGCTGCGGCAGTCGGCCCAAAGACTTCAACAACTCACCAAGTGGCGGTCGGCCCCAACCCGCCACCTCCCAGCCCAACCGCCCTAGTACAAGTGGCCGTAGTGGCAGTAGAAGAAATTCAAGAACCATCATGGGCACAACCCATCCTCAAGTTTCTGATGACTAGACAACTACCGGCTGACGAGATCTCGGCCTAGCAAGTGCAGCACCGGACAGGAGCCTACATGATATTAAACAGAGAGCTTGTCAAGCGCAGAGTGACTGGAGTCTTCCAACGCTGTGTAGAACCAGAGAAGGGTCAAGCAATCCTCAAACATATCCACCAAGGCGAGTGCGGCCACCACACGGCCTCCAGATCCGTTGTCGCCAAGGCTTCCGCCATGGTTTCTTCTGGCCGACTGCCTTGGAAGATGCCAAGGAGTTGGTCAAGCATTGCAAAGGGTGCCAGAGGCTTAGCTCCAAGCAACATCTATCGGCTTCTGCACTCAAGACCATACCCCTTACCTGGCCTTTTGCCATGTGGGGGCTGGACATGGTGGGACCATTCAAGATAGCACGCGGAGGCATGACCTACCTGCTTGTCGACGTGGACAAATTCACCAAGTGGATCGAAGCAAAACCAATCAAGAAACTGAATGGTCTGACTGTTGTGACCTTCATTGCCGACATCACTGTCTGATACGGTGTACCGCACAGCATCATCACCCACAATGGCACAAACTTTGGCAAAGGAGCCTTGGCCCGTTTCTACGCGATGCAGGGCATCCGACTGGACTTAGTGTCCGTTGCCCATCCACAGTCAAACGGCCAGGTCGAGCGAGCAAATGGCCTTATCCTCTCCGGCATCAAACTTCGATTGTTCAAGCCTTTGGAGCGATCAGCCGGCTGCTGGATCAATGAGCTGCCGGCCGTCCTCTGGAGCCTCCACACCACTCCGAACAAATCAACCGGCTTCACTCCATTCTTCCTCGTCTACAGGGCCGAGGCCTTCATCCCAACCGACATCGAGTTCGACTCACCTCGCATCACCATGTACACGGAGGCAGAGTCAAAAGAAGCAAGAGAAGATGGCGTTGATCTGCTGGAAGAGGGCCAGCTGTTAGCACTCAGCTGGTCCATCATCTACCAGCAGAGCCTGCGCCGCTACCATAGTCGTAAGGTCAAGCCAAGATCATTGCAAGAGGGAGACCTTGTGCTCCGGCTAATCAAGCGAATAGCTGGCCAGCACAAGCTCTCGGACCCTTGGGAAGGCCCGTTCATCATCAGAAAAGCTTTGGGAAACAACTCCTACTACCTCATCGATGCGCAGAAGCCCAGAGCACGCAAGAGAGACGACTCCGGCAAGGAATCAGAGCACACGTGGAATGCAAATCTCCTCCAAAGATTTTACAGTTGAAAGCACTATGTACCACGCCATCTTTTGTACTAAACGCTACAACATCGGGACCCTCGAGCGGCACTCGGGGGCTACCCTCCTTATCTATATGACGAGTTATATGTCTATAAATGTGTTATTTGTTATTCTGCATGGCACCGGGTTCGACTAGTCAGCCCGGGGGCTTGCCGCCTTGTTTAGTCGGACAAGTAATGTGCCGGCACCTAAGCCCTCTCTTGCCATCAGCCGCAGCTCGCAGAGCGACTCTCTGGCTGGCAAGAGTTAAAGGCAGGAATGGGTGCCCACATGAAAATGGCTAAGGACCAAAGCATTCGCATTGGCCAAGCCGGCTCCCCACCTTCCCGACTGGCTGTCGAGCAGCCGGCTGGCCGATTTCTACAACTTAAACTTGCTACGGACTACAACGGCTAAGTACTTGCCTTCCCAAAAAACGGCCAAGTACTAGACCCAACCACAGACCGCAGAGCGGCTGGCCGGTTGGCAAGACGACAGTAAGGGAAGGCGGCCAAGGAAAAAGTAAAAAAAAGAGTAGAAGAGCAAGGCAAGCTAGAAATTGGCAAAGATAATTTACATAGCAAAAGGCCCTTGGCCAGCATTCAACGGAATTTGAATACACCCCCAGCTGGTGGAACTGCGCGAATCTAACAAGTCTGTTTGAAAGAAAATACAAAGCATGAAGAAAAAAGATAACTTGACCGCCTAGGCCAGAGGAGCAGAAGCCGGATCAGAAGGGTCAGCAGAGGTCGAGCCTCCGGATGGTGGAGTGGCCACCTGGTCAGTCTCGGTGTAATGCCCCAACACCGATGTGCCAGGTGTCCTCCAGTTATGCGCCGTCGTTGCCATGTCATTTTCTTGCGTGTTGAATCTTGCCATGTCATCATCCGCTTTGCATATACATGTTTTCAAAACTTGCACCAGTCCGGTTTCCCCCAGTTCTCTCCGTTGTCTGTTCTGAGCCCAGACACACTTGCATGCGCCCGCGGCACCTCCGAAATAGTATTTTATAAGTGGCCGGAAAATGTTCTCGGAATGGGTTGAAAGTTGATATGCGGTGTTGTTGTGTTGTTAGTAGGCCGCCTGCCAAATTTAATCGCATTCGGAGTTCATTTGATGACCCAACGGATATATATAGCAACATTTTAGCCGGTCTTTTCGTCGAACGTTTTCGGTCTCCGGAAACTGCCGTCGGGTCTCTCTCTCTCTCTCTCTTCTCTCGTGCAGCCCTCGGCCTTCTACACAGTCACAACCAGCCCACCTAGGCCTATCTATCCCCCTCTCGATCGGATCCATCGGTCGCAATCGGAGGCTCCGAAAACCCCTACTAACCCCCTTGCCTCCATGGTCTTTTGTCAGACCCCCTCTCCGCACAATTCTCAGACCCCCTCGTGCATCCGAAAACTTCCCTGAACCCGACCGGGCACTCACGACCGTTGAGTCCGGAACGTCACCCAACATCCCTAAAATGTCTTCCTTTATTTGTTGTAGTCGCCCACCCTTATTTTCTCGACCGTCTGATTTGAATCGGAGGGCCCAAATGCACCCCAAATCCACCTGCTATATACTTGAGGTCCAACCCTAAAAATTAGGAGCCTTGTCCCATCCCTCCCGTCGCCGCCGCGAGCCAACTAACCACTCCTCTTCCATGTCGGGATCCTCCTAGATCCACCTCATAGCCAGCCCGAGCTCCACCTCGTTTTCGCCACCGGACCAATCCATCGATCCACCTCCCTCCATCGATCTCCGAGCGCCCCTGCAGCCTCCCGCATCTGATCCAGGGAGATCATCACCCTCCCGAGCTACTCCACGCCGTGATCCTTCCAACGAGCCCTGTGCCCCTCCTCCAGTTCGCCTGCCGTCGTCCCCGGCGAGCAGTTCTGCCGGCAGCCACCAGCAGGTCAGGCCACCTCCCCTCATTTCTCCTTTCTCCATCCTTCTCTCTTTCTCTGATCTCTCTCTGACCAGGAACCGTGAAGGACTCCAACACCATGGCCACGCTCGATCTGCTCCAAGGCGCGCCGCTTCGCCAAGTTCCTCGCCTGTGTATTCCCGTTGAGCGCCAGGAATAACCGCAGCAAGCTCCGCCGTCGCGCCATCTTTAGGCGCTCGAGCACGAGCTCAACGGTGCCCCATCTTCCTCCATGTCGTATCCCTCGAGCAGCCGATGATTGAGATCCGCAACCTCGAGCCTCCCCACGCCTGCACGTCTCCTCCTCCCGCTGCTCCATGTCACCCTTCCGCGCCGTGCAACGCCCGAGGAGAGCCGACCTCCTCCCGATCCAAAGCTCCGCCGTCCCGCGACCCGCTTACATCGCCAAGCGCCGCCGACCTCCGTTCCATCCTGCTGTTGCCGCCAAGTTGCACCCATGCCATCCCCGTTGCCAAGATCGCCGAATCTCGCCGCCCCACCATGCTCATGGAGCCGCAGCGCCCGCTCGTCCTCAAGGTCGCCAGCGTGCATCCCGCCAAGTCGTTGCCTCGCCGGAGTTCCTCCGCTTCGCCTGTTGCCGACCCCAGCTACCTTCGCGTCGACCTGAAACTCCCCAGTCCCGCTTGCCCGTGTTGATTGCGCCGCGTCCTCAAGTGACCGTCAGGTGGGCTCCAAGGCCCAGCTTCGTACCCACTGCCCGCCTCCCTCCTCCATCAAACGGGGCGAAGCCCATGTGTGAGCTGCCCCCCAGCGCATGTTCCTGCTAGTCCCAGGAACAGTTTTGGCCCATTGCCTTTTTTTCCTGCTTCTGCATTTTTTCCTAATTAACCAGAGAGTGCAGTTTTATAGAAAAGACCGTAGTTGTAACACCCTGGATGTAACTTGGCATATTTGTAACTCCGACTCTTTCCATTTTCGGCTTTAAGTTATGAGATTCCCTTCGTGATTGGGTTTTTGTCTTCCGTTTTGCATTTTGTTCATGTCATGCATTTCATATCATGTCATCATGTGCATCACATTTGCATTCGTGTTCGTCTCATGCATCCGAGCATTTTTTCCGTTGTCCGTTTCGCAATCCGACACTCCCACATGCACCGGCGCACCCCTCTTGTCTCTTTTCATGAGCTAGTGTTAAACGTTCATGGAATGGACCGAGGTTTGCAAAGTGGCCTTGGTACACCACCGATAGACCGTCTGTCAAATTTCATTCCATTTGGAGTTCGTTTGATGCTCCAACAGTTAACCGGGTGACCACAAAAGCCCCTTGTATGTTGCAGACTAACACCCCTCCAAAACAGCCCAATAACCCATCTAGACCACTTCCATGTCCTCCATCATCGGATGACGATCGTGTGGGAAAAAACTACACCTCATTTGGACACTCCAAACTCCCTCTACCTATAAAAACGCCTCCTCCTCCGAAAATTCGGACGAACCCCTAGTGTTCCCCATCCTCCGCGCGCCGGACATGTCCGCCCGGCGCCGAACATGTACGCTGACGCCCCCTCGGCGAATCGCACGCCTCCACGTCACCGCGCCACCGCTCACCGCCGCGCGGGCCCGCCAACCCAGAGCCCTCGCGCGCCGCCCGAGCTTCCCCACGCCGCCGCCAAGCTCCTTCGCCCGCCGCCTCGCTCTGCTCCAGCTGTCGCACCGTCGCACAGCGCCTCGCCGGCCCCGGAGCTCGAACCTCCTCCCGCGCGCGCCCGGCCGTCCCCGCCGTCTTGCGCCGCTGCCGCCTCTAGACCCGGTCGTGGGAACACCTCCCCCTCCTCTCCGGCCATCTTCCACCACGCGGCGACCAACTCCGGTGAAGATCCAGCGAGCTCCCCGGCGAACCTCGTTTCGCATGCCTTGAACCCTAGATCTATTTTTTGGGAGGTGATGAAATTCTTCTAAGTCCCGAAAATCCCTAACATTTCTATGCCATGTTCATTGCATCACATCTCGGTATCCGTGACTCCGAATCATGCATATCATATGTCGAATTGTTTGTCTCGTTGAGATCTTCATGGTAGAAGCATTTCCATGGATGTTCCTATTCATTATGATGCCATTTTCATTGATGCAAGATTTCTATAAATTGTTAACTGTTGGTACTTATTAGATCATGAGGTATTGTCATTTTTGATGCATGTTGTTGCCCTCGTACCCCCCTCCGTCTGCAACTACCCTACTGCATCTTCCACAACTCCTGTTTGTTCCCGTCTAAGGCCTCGCCGTGGTTCTCCGCCTTGTTTCGCTTGATGTGCCTACCGCCACCTGGCATTGTCAACATGGTCAACAACCGAGAGGAATCAGGAGATAAATGTATGTGGAGCGGCTGACATTAGGGACCCACCAGGGTCATTGCATTACGCAAGCAGGTGCCTCGTTATTACAAGCCAAACAAATACTTCCTCCTAATTGTTTGACAACTAGGTGCCACGCCATTGTCAATGTAGTCAATAAATGAGAAAAATAGACAACGAGCAGATAACACCAGGTACCCAGCAGCTCGCCTAGTTGTTTTTTAGTTTTAGAGATGGAGCACAACTGAATGTTGTGCGGGGGTTGTGGCCTGTCTAGCCCATGCTTAGGCTTTTATTTAAGCACATGACCAGCCCAGTTGGTATCTTTTTTCTTTCTGAAAATACCTAGCCCAGTTCTTTTTTTTGGAGAATACCCAACCGAGGCCTCCTTGCTTTTCTCAGCCATGCTGAGCTGCAAATCTTTCAAGATGAGGAGGGATGTAAGTAGTAAGAAATGGGCTTCCCCAAAACATGGGCTACAAGTTGTAAGAAATGGGTTGTATAGTTTTAAACCAAAGTCAACCGACAATTACATTTGAATATTGTTTTTTCTAGATTTCTCTACCCTTATAAAAATCAGAGTTGGTGATGATGGTGTGCCTGCCATCCTGCAATATAGGTCGTCCGATCTATATCTAACGGATAGGAAGGAAACTATGACAATTTACCCGCACTCCTCTCCACATTTGCAGATATGGCCTTCCCTCGTTCATCCTTTTCTCCCACAAGCACTAGTGCAGAACCGGGCAATAGCACCGGTTCGTAAGGCCCTTTAGTGCCGGTTTAGGAACCGACACTAAAATTTCGGCACTAAAGGCCCCCCCTTTAGTACCGGTTCAGCACGAACCGGTGCTAAAGGGAAACCACGTGGCACGAGCCAGCTCCAGGGGCCGGGATCCCTTTAGTACCGGTTGGTAACACCAACTGGTACTAAAATGTTTGGGGGGTTTTTGGTTTTATGATTTCTTTTTCATTTAATTTTGTGTTTTCCATTTTAATTCTTTTTCGTTTGCTGGTATTTTACGGTACTACACATTGTACACGTTATGCATATATATATATATATATATATATATATATAGAATTTCTAGTAGAACCAATCATATATATATCATCAATGTCTCACAAACCACCATATTAATTTACACATACACACATGTATAGCTATATACAATTTCTCCTACATATGCATGTTGCCTTCGGAGCCAGTGGCATTAGCCTAATTGGTGCCTTCGGAGCACGATGACAATTGGAAGTGGTTCATGACCTGTCGATGGGGCGGTAGCGGGTAATAGTATTCTCCCTTCGGATTTATGACCTGGTCGAGCAAAAATCCCGCTATTTCCTCTTGAAGTGCTTCTACGCGCTCCGTTTCTAGGAGCTTGTCCCGCACCTCTTTGAACTGTTAAGAAGGAGATCAATATGCATGTGTATTAGTTGTGTGACTAGATATCGATAATGGTGTAAAAATTGTGAATAGTGTTCTGACAAGCGTACCCATTCCTGTCTTTGAGATCTGCTCCTTTCGGACGCCATCATGCGAATGTTCTCGCAAACGCAGAATGCACACAGATCAGTCCCCTGCGCCTGCTTCAGGGCCTTTATTACGAGAATGGAATTTAATTTGATCAGATAATAATTAATCAAGCATGATAATTAAAGAGATGGCAGCTAGCTAGCTAGCTAGTACTACTTAATTACTTACCTTGGATCGAAACCATTTCAGCTGTGGTTTCCATTCGCCTTCCGTGACGCTGATGAACCTTGCCCAAGCCCTGCCCGCCGACAAAGAAAATGAATAAAGGGGTTATTAAATAGTTCATATCATGAAATGACGAACTAAATAGGCCGAGATATATAGTTAATAATGATTGAAATTACCTGTTGACTATCCCAAACAAGATGTTATAGTCACTATTTGCTTTGAGTAGCGAGTCCAGTATTTCAACTGTTCCGGCGTCAACTTTAATGATACACAAGATCCAGTGAAATCTGCATGCACACACGTTTGCATGTCTTAATTAAGCGGGCATATGTAAGCAAAAACATGTAGCTAGCTAGTAGGCAAAAACAGAGAATTTGTAGTACAAGAAAGTGTGACTCACTGGAAGTTGTAAGGAAGTAGTATATCTTCATTGTATTTGAGGCGCTTCAAGAACTCTAGCATGCTGTCCTCTACCTGCTTTTCATAATACTTGTTCATTTTCCATGTGTATTCATTAACGGTGTTTGGGTCAATGAACCCAATGCCATAGCGTCCACCTTTTCTCATTTCATACATCTTCATCCTGCATAATACCACAGAAAAGAATATAGTGAGGATAATTACAGGTAATGATTGATCAAAAGGATCACTACAGCTAGCTTGAGACTTAAATTACAGAAAGAAATCACTTACAGACAATAGCAACTGACGATAGATTTGTCGAGTGCGTCTTGATTGTATAACTGAAACAGTTCAGAATACTCAACGGCCACAGCTTTCTCATGGTAGTAATCATCCTTCTTGACATACACCATGAGGGACTCTCGATCGGATCTCTTGGTAATGTCCATGTACCATTGATGCAATTCATACATTCTCGTTGGGAGCTTCTTGACATCTTCTGTCTCGACCAAAGGTTGGCCCCGGACATATTTCCGTTTTATTTCCTCCTCTATAATCACAGGAATGTCCTCGATCTCGAGGAGTTGTCCAACAGTGATCTTGAGTTCTTCAGCCTGCATTATATGCTCCTGGGTTATTACCACATCGCCCACCTCGGGAACGTAAACTGTTTGGCCACAATAATATTGGGCGCGCGTACTGTCACGTGTTGTTGGCGGCACAACAAGCGGGGGGATCGATTGCGCCGCCTGTTCTCCCAGCTGGGCAACGGTTTTCCCGCATTTTTGACAGCTGCTTGTTGTTTGCTCAAGCTCGAGCTCGCCTCCTTCTATAGACGTTGTCGATGTAACTTCCTGATGTGGCGCTCATAGTCTGTGTCAACAGGCTTAGGAGCTGGTGGTTGAGCCATACGAATGAAGTGGTCAACTGCTTCCACAGGCACTTTCTCCCTTGGCGGCGGTGGCGGTTTCGGTCCAAAATGGGCGTCGACATCTACCCGCACTATGGCATTGGTTTGCTCCTCAGTCCTGTCGTAAGCCCTCACAGGAAGAGGAGTAGTGAGGTTTGGACCATATTTATATCGCTTGCCTCCGCCTGTACTTCCTGTACTATGACCTCGACTGGTACCGCTACGCACCATAGCTGCGGGGTGTCTCTTCTGCGATTGCTGAGGCGGCGGAGACGGCTGACGGGGCTGAGTTGGACGAGGAGGAGTGGCCTGAAGCTGTGCCGGACTTGGAGGAGGAGTGGCCTGAGGTTGTGCCGGACTTGGAGGAGGAGTGGACGTCTGACGCTGTGTCGGACTTGGAGGAGGAGTGGCCTGACACTTTGCCGGACTTGGAGGAGGAGGAGTGGCCTCACGCGTTGGTGGACTTGGAGGAGCGGGAGTCTGCTGACTCGGTGGCGGACTTCGACGAGGAGTCGGGTGACGCGGTGTCGGTGGCCTTCGAAAAATGATGCAATCCTTTCTCCATAGGATGATACGATGTTTGGCATCTCCGAGTGTGTGCTCCTCGTCACCTCCAGGAATGTCAAGCTCTAGCCCCGAATATTGGGTCCACCACCTCATCAACCAAGACACGAGCATAGCCCGCTGGAATCGGGTTGCAATGGAAGGTTGCCTCGGGGGAATTTGAAAAAGCAACGGCGTCCGCCACCTTCATGGATATGTTCTTCATTTTGAAGTGTAGCTCGCAGTTAGTGTTCTCCGTGATGTCATCCACGGGGTATCTATCCAGCACTACTGCGTCGCCCGGGGCGGAACCCACGCTGCTTCTCGGCATGGATGGGGCGGTGGTATCCAATGCTGGATCATCCGCTAGCTGCTGCAGCTGCTGAGACCCCCTTTGCTGGCTAAGTGAGTCGATCTGCTCCTGCTGCCGCTGGAATTTAGCTGCCAATTCCGCTTGACTTGCTTCTAGGCCTTGAAGGCGTTCATAGTCCCGCTTCCTCTGCTCCTCCTCCATCTTCCTCTTCTTCTCCTCCGCAATCTTCTTTCTCGCACGGGTTCTGTAGTCGGCGTTCCAGTCCGAAAACCCCTCATACCACGGAATAGCGCCCTTGCCTCGTGTTCTTCCCGGGTGTTCAGGATTTCCCAGGGCACGCGTAAGCTCGTCGTTCTCTCTGTTGGGCTGGAACACCCCCGATCGAGCCTCTTCTATTGCAACAAGTAGCGCATCGTCGGCTCCGTTCAGACATGCCTTCGTCGAAACATTGCCTGTCTTCGGGTCCAACTCCCCCCCATGCGCATAGAACCAAGTCCTGCACCTGGGGGGCCAGCTCTTAGTAACCGGAGTGACACTTGCATCCTCCATCTCTTTCTCAGACTTATCCCACTTAGGCATTGCCACCGCGTAGCCACCTGGCCCCAGCTTATGGAACTTATCCTTTTTTCGGCATTCTTCTTGTTTATTCTCGACCGTTCCTTAGCTAATTCTGAATCCTTGAATTTCACGAAATCGTCCCAATGAGCACTTTGATTCTCTAGTATCCCCTCGAATACTGGAGTCTTCCTTCCTCCCTTGACGTACTTCTCCCACGTCGTTCTCTTGTGGTTCTTGAATGCAACCGCCATCTTCCTAAAAGCAGCGTCCTTGACTTTCCGCACATCTGCTTCTGTGAAATTATCTGGTAGGGTGAAATGTTCCATGAGAGTATCCCAAAGCAGTTTTTTTATTCTCGTCGACAAAAGTAACATTTGGACGTGGCTTTGCTGGCTTTCTCCATTCTTGAAGGGAGATCGGGAGTTGGTCCTTCACAAGAACTCCGCACTGACGAACGAACTTGTCCGCAATCTTCTTAGGCGCTAATGGTTCGCCATTAGGTTTGAATGCCTCGATATTGTACTTTACGCCCTCCTTCAACTTTTTGTTCGGGCCTCGTTTCGTCCTTTTGCCTGAAGATTTGCTCGATCCGGATGGCTGAAAGAAGAAAGATCGATTCGTTAATATATCTTCAACTCATTTAAAACATGCGATGATCACCAGATTCCTGCTTATATAAATATATATACCTCGCCGGTGTTTGTTGTTTCAGGATCAACATGTTCTTCGTCGTAGTTCATGACTTCATCTTCTCGGTCGTCGCGATCGAATATCATATCACCCTCTCCGGTGTTGTTTAGAAATTCGGAGCCGTCAAAATCTTCTTCATTCTGATCATCATCTGGCCCGCGTATGATATCGAACATGGTCTGTTCTCTCTCTCTGTCGGTATTGTCCGCCATAGCTTTTATTTAACTATGCCAAAAGAAATATAAAACAATTTAGTATAATCTCGAATAATAGATATAATCTCGAATACATCGTCTCGAATAATAGATATAATCTCGAATACATCGTCTCGAATAATAGATTTAATCTCGAATACGTCGTCTCGAATAATAGATATAATCTCGAATACATCGTCTCAAATAATATATATAATCTCGAATAAATCATCTCGAATATTATATATCGAATACATCACTAGCTAGCTAGCTAGCTAATAAAGATCGAATACTAGAGAGTAATCTAGGCGGTGGACAACCAAAGTGAAGGAACCATCACTGGATCATAGCTCGGGTGATCTCCCCAAAGAACCTGCCAGGTATTGGAGAACCTGACGTCCATAGCAGCCATGTAGCGATGGACGTGCTCGTCCTCCTCCCTGACACGGCGACGTACCACCTCCGGCGGGGCCGGCTCCCTCCGCACCGAAAGTGGCCCACGCGAATGCCACCAAAGGAGATGAGGGTCGACGACGGGACCCGGGGCCGGGTTCCTCACCAAGCGTCGCGCCCCTGAAGGTAGCACCTCCCAGTGCCAGCCCGGCGGAGCCCAGTCCCGGACATGGGTCCTCTGAAGCAGGACGTCGTCGCGAACGGGTCGACGGCGAGGATGCGGGCCGGGCATCGTCGACAACAAATACTATATGCAAATGTAACACTAATTATGCTATCATTGCATATGTCAAAATTCTATATGCTATTTCATACTAATTAAGCATCTAACACTAAAAACAGAAAAAACAACTTCTATACATCCATTAAAAACAGAAAAACAACATTATATAAAAAATTCCATACTAATTAAACACTAATTATATCCATCTAACATGCATTCATACATATATACTAGTGAAAAAATAATAATCTGAAAAATCTAAACTAATTAAACATACAAAATACGTATATACTAATTAACTTAAGGAAATGTGCGTGTGTGTGTGTTCATCATGCTTGTGTGTGTGTATGGGCTCGGGGAGGGGCGGCACCCATGGTGGCCACCGGGGGCGAGGGAGAGGGGTTAGAGGGGAGAGCTCACAGCGGGGCGACGGCGAGGCGACGGCCCGGGGCGGCGGCACGGCGACGGCGCGACGGGGACGGGCCCGGGGCGGCGATGGAGACGAGGGCGGCGACGGCGACGGGGCCGGCGACGGGGACAGGGGCGGCGACGGGGATGAGGGCGGCGACGAGGATGGGGGTGGCGACGGCAACGGCGCGCGACGGGGGCAGCGTAGGACGGGGGCGGCGACGACGTCGATCAATCGGGAAGAAACAGAGGGAGAATGAAATTTTTCGAAGTGATGTATATATAGAAGGCACCTTTAGTACCGGTTGGAGCCACCAACCGGTACTAAAGGCCTGTTTTGGCCAGGCCAAGCGGCGGGAAGCACCCCCCTTTAGTACCGGTTCGTGGAACCAACCGGTACTAAAGGCCCCCCTTTAGTACCGGTTGGTGCCACGACCCGGTACTAAAGGGTGTGCGCTGCCAGGCGAGGGGCAGAAAAGTTTAGTCCCACCTCGCTAGCCGAGGGGCACTCGCACCTGCTTATAAGCCCCGCCGTCGCTGCTGTCTCGAGCTCCTCTCTTAAGCAGGCCTTCTGGGCCTACCTCTTCTGCGATGCCCTGTTGGGCCTACTGGGCTAGCGGGCCTGCATCCTGGCCCAACTTGAATTTGGGTTTCTAGTCGTATGCAGGCCGCTGTGGCCCAGTAGGTGGGCTTTTTTTCTTATTTTTTTGCTTTATTTATTTTTGTGAATAACTTAACTTTGAAAATAGATTTTTCAGTGATTCTTTTTTCTTATGTTTAATATTAGTGTGTTTTATCATTATATTCAATTTGGTAATGCTTAGGTTATTTAAAAAATGAAATGCCTTTGTAACGGATGAGTTTTCGTCCGAAACCCTGATACTTCGAAACAGATTGTCCATTTTGTACACGAAGTGCATCCAGTTTTTGCGGTAACCCTCTCTACTTTTTTGCACATGCTATGTGGGTGAAATTATGATACCATGCCAACTTTCATCCTTTTCTGAGTTCATTTGAAATGCTTTTCAATTTCAGGGTCATTTAGCTGAAAAAATCAGTAAATGCATGAAAGAATTTGCTTGCACATAAAATTTCTTCGCGTTTCAAATGCCAAAACACATAACTAGCTACCCTAACTATTACAGAGATTCCCTCCTGGGTGTGAAACACAGAAGAAAGTGATGATAGTTAAGCCGATCACATCCCAGATCTTTGGGTGTGAAACTTTTTCTTCGCGTGTGTCCTTTTGCGTCGTAGCCATGGAAAATCTTCATCATTTAACGGGATGCTCGGGTCAATATTCACTGTGAATGGAGCAATTTCATCAAACTTTTCATAATCTTCTGACTTGTCTGTCTTGTCATCCACTCCCACGATGTTTCTCTTCCCAGAAAGAACTATGTGCCGCTTTGGCTCATCGTACGATGCATTCGCTTCCTTATCTTTTCTTTTTCTTGGCTTGGTAGACATGTCCTTCACATAGAAAACCTGTGCCACATCATTGGCTAGGACGAATGGTTCGTCTGCATACGCAAGATTGTTGAGATCCACTGTTGTCATTCCGTACTGCGGGTCTTCCGTTACCCCGCCTCGTGTCATATTGACCCATTTGCACCGAAACAAAGGGACCTTCAAACCACGTCGATAGTCAAGTTCCCATATGTCCTGTATATAACCATAATATGTTTCCTTTCCCGTCTTGGTTTCTGCATCAAAGCGGACACCACTGTTTTGGTTGGTGCTCTTCTTATCTTGGGCGATCGTGTAAAATGTATTACCATTTATCTCGTACCCTTTGAAAGTCATTATATTCGAAGATGGTAACTGGGACAGCAAGTACAGGTCATCTTCAATAGAGGTGTCATGCATGGTACGTGCTTGCAACCAGCTGGCGAAACTCCTGGTTTGTTCACGTGTAATCCAGTCATCAGACCGCTCCGGGTGTTTGGAGCGTAGCAAATTCTTGTGTTCATCCATATACGGAGCCACCAAGGCGGAATTCTGTAGAACTGTGTAGTGTGCTTCAGTGAGAGAATGTCCGTCCATACATATTATTTGTTCCCCTCCTAGCGTGCCTTTTCCATCCAGTCTGCCCTTATGCCGCGATTCAGGAACACCAATCGGCTTAAGGTCAGGAATAAAGTCAATACAAAACTCAATGACCTCCTCATTTTGACGGCCCTTGGAGATGCTTCCTTCTGGCCTAGCACGGTTATGAACATATTTCTTTAAGACTCCCATGAACCTCTCAAAGGGGAACATATTGTGTAGAAATACAGGACCCAAAACGTTAATCTCTTCGCATAGGTGAACTAGGACGTGCGTCATGATGTTGAAGAAGGATGGTGGGAACACCAACTCGAAACTGACAAGACATTGCACCAAATCATTCTGTAACCTTGGTATGATTTCTGGATCGATTACCTTCTGAGAGATTGCATTGAGAAATGCACATAGCTTCACAATGGCTAATCGAACGTTTTCCGGTAGAAGCCCCCTCAATGCAACCGGAAGCAGTTGCGTCATAATCACGTGGCAGTCATGAGACTTTAGGTTCTGGAACTTTTTCTCTGCCATGTTTATTATTCCCTTTATATTCGACGAGAAGCCAGACGGTACCTTAATACTGAGCAGGCATTCAAAGAAGATTTCCTTCTCTTCTTTGGTAAGAGCGTAGCTTGCATGACCCTGATGTATGCCGTCTTTTCCGTGCATACGTTGCTGGTCCTCCCGTGCCTCAGGTGTATCTTTTGTCTTCCCATACACGCCCAAGAAGCCAAGCAGGGTCACACAAAGATTCTTCGTCACGTGCATCACGTCGATTGCGGAGCGGACCTCGAGGTCTTTCCAATAGGGCAGGTCCCAAAATATAGATTTCTTCTTCCACATGGGTGCGCGTCCGTCAGCGTCATTCGGAACAGGTTGTCCACCAGGACCCTTTCCAAAGACCACCTTCAAATCCTTGACCATATCATGTACATCAGCACCAGTACGGTGGCGAGGCTTCGTCCGGTGATCCGCCTCACCTTTGAAATGCTTGCCTTTCTTTCTTACGGGATGCCTGCTCGGAAGAAATCGACGATGTCCCAGGTACACATTCTTATTAGCCAAATATATACTGTCGGTATCGTCCAAACAGTGCGTGCATGCGCGGTATCCCTTGTTTGTCTGTCCTGAAAGGTTACTGAGAGCAGGCCAATCATTGATGGTCACGAACAGCAACGCCTTTAGGTCAAATTCTTCCCCCATGTGCTCATCCCACGCACGTACACCTGTTCCATTCCACAGTTGTAAGAGTTCTTCAACTAATGGCCTTAGGTACACATCAATGTCGTTGCCGGGTTGCTTAGGGCCTTGGATGAGCACTGGCATCATAATGAACTTCCGCTTCATGCACAACCAAGGAGGAAGGTTATACAAACATAGAGTCACAGGCCAGGTGCTATGGTTGCTGCTCTGCTCCCCAAAAGGATTAATGCCATCTGCGCTTAGACCAAACCATACGCTCCTTGCATCATCTGCAAACTCCTTCCCGTACTTTCTTTCGATTTTTCTCCACTGCAACCTGTCAGCGGGTACTCTCAACTTTTCGTCTTTCTTATGGTCTTCTCTGTGCCATCGCATCGCCTTGGCATGCTCTTTGTTTTGGAACAAATGTTTCAACTGTGGTATTATAGGAGCATACCACATCACCTTGGCAGGAATCTTCTTCCTGGGGCACCGGCCCTCAACATCACCAGGGTCATCGCGGCTGATCTTATAGCGCAATGCACCACATACCGGCCAAGCGTTCAAATCCTCGTACTCACCGCGGTAGAGGATGCAATCATTAGGGCATGCATGTATCTTCTGCACCTCTAACCCTAGAGGGCAGACAACCTTCTTTCCTTCGTACGTACTCTCGGGCAATTCGTTATCCTTTGGAAGCATATCCTTTATCATTACCAGCAACTTTCCAAATCCCTTGTCAGATACACCATTCTCTGCCTTCCATTGCAGCAATTCCAGTGTGGTGCCCAGCTTTTTCTTGTCACCTACGCAATTCGGGTACAACAATTTTTTGTGATCTTCTAACATGCGCTGCAACTTCTTCTTCTCCAAATCACTTGCGCAGTTTCTCTTTGCATCGGCAATGGCCCGACCTAGATCATCAACGCGCTCATCTGATGCCTCTTCTTCAGCTTCTTCCCGCATTGCCGGCTCAGCTTCTTCCCGCATTACCGGCTCAGCTTCTTCCCCCATTGTTGTATCATCGTATTCAGGGAACCCATGGCCAGGATAGCTGTCGTCGTCCTCTTCTTCTTCATTGTCTTCCATCATAACCCCTCTTTCTCCGTGCTTGGTCCAAACATTATAATGGGGCATGAAACCGGACTTAAACAGGTGGACGTGAATGGTTCTTGACGTAGAGTAATTGTGACCATTCTTACAGCGAGCACATGGACAAGGCATAAAACCATCCGCCCGCTTGTTTGCCTCAGCCGCAAGCAGAAAAGTATGCACGCCCTCAACGAACTGGGGAGAGCATCGGTCATCGTACATCCATTGCCGGCTCATCTTCATTACACAACACCGAATAGACCAAATTAATACAAGTTCATACATAAAGTTCATACAACACTTAAATGCAACAAACAAATAACTCTCTAGCTAAAGCATTTAAATGCAACAACAAATACGATCAAGATCGCAACTAAGGTAACAATGGATCCAACAGCATAATGATACCAAGCCTCACTATCGATGGCATATTTTCTAATCTTTCTAATCTTCAAGCGCATTTTCTCCATCTTCATCTTGTGATCATCGACGACATCGGCAACATGCAACTCCAATTCCATCTTATCCCCCTCAATTCTTTTCAATTTTTCTTTCAAGTACTCGTTTTCTCTTTCAACTAAATTTAACCTCTCAGCAATAGGGTCGGTTGGAATTTCCGGTTCACATACCTCCTAGAAAAAATTTCTATGTCAACTTGATGGGCATAATTTGTCATAAGCACGAAATGCAACTAGTTTTAAAAGAGAATATACATACCACATCCGAATCATAACAAGGACTAGGGCCGACGGGGACGGATATCAAAACCATGGCACTATATGTATAACAAACAACGTACGGGTAAGATAATTATACGAGTCACTATATATCCAAATCACACAAACATCAATTTTTATATAAAATTTCATGAACTAGAGGCTCACCACAAGGTGGTGCCGGCGACGGGACGGTGCGGGCGATCGACGGTGGCTACGATGGAGATTTAGAAGGCACTAAGTAAACCACACCTACATATGCAAACTAAGTGTTATTTTTGACCTCAAATTGCATATAAATCAAATACTAGCACACACATATATATATATATATCCTCCCAAATTACTAAACTCACAAATTAATCACTATATAAAGCATTGCAAGAGCTAATCTAGCAATGAGAGATGAAAGGACAATTGCTAACCTTTGTGATCATTTGAATGGATGGGGGCCTTCAAATCTTGACAAATTTTGCGCAAAATGTGTGATGAGCTCGAGAGGAAGACAGGAAGAACAGAGAGGAGAGGGGAAAGGGGAAGAACAGAGCGAGCTCGGGTGGATGAAGGGTTTATGTAGGACGACCTTTAGTACCAGTTCGTGCCAAGAACCGGTACTAAAGGGGCTGGAGGGGCACCTGTCTGACAACATCCTGCCACCACTCTCATTAGTACCGGTTCGTGGCATGAACCGGTGCTAAAGGTTCACCATGAACTGGTACTAATGAAAGCGGCCCGGCTAGCCGTTGGAACCGGCACTAATGTATACATTAGTGCCGGCTCAAATACAAACCAGCACTAATGTGCTTCACGTTTGACCCTTTTTCTACTAGTGAAGATAAACTACTCATACAAATGCATCTTGATATTCCATGCAACGCACGGGCATCTTTGCTAGTCAAGATTTTAAATTTCATTATTTTTTGTGGATAATTTTTTTGAAATTTATTTTGATATATTTTTTAAAAATTATTTTTAACATAACTCAAAATTTCATGATTAAAAGAGTTCGGACCCCACCAAAATATGCAAAATTTCATTGAATTTTTTAGCAGTGCCTAGAATATGGTTTGTAATGCTAATAAAAAGAATATGGGATTCAAAATATCCTTAAGAATTAGAAAATGGGCTGTAAATTATTGAAAATAATGGCTAAAGGGATGTACGTTGTTTTCCATAGATTTGGAGGCTGACTTCTGGGCCTACTAGGTTGACAATGAGGCTGACTTCCGGGCGCACGCAAGGCTTTGTCAACTTAGTCAACATAGAGCATGACTGTTGGATGTCCATCCAATGGCCGTCGTGCTTCTTCAATCTCGGATCTTCCTGCTCCAGCCGCCCAAACCAGCGCCGGCGGGTCCACCTTCTCCCTCCTCCTGTGGCCAGTTATGCTGCCGCCAGGCCGTCCCTCTAGCCACCTGCACATCCTATTATTTTCTGGCAATGTCAGCCTCACCCCGCAGCTGACCAGTCAGCGGTCGTACTCCCCTCAATGTGGGCATCCACTACTGTGGCTTCGCCGGCTCCAGGTCATTCCCTTCCTGGGCCTCACCCTAGATCTATTTTCTGGGAGGTGATGAAATTCTTCTAAGTCCCAAAAATCCCTAACATTTCTATGCCATGTTCATTGCATCATATCTCGGTGTCCGTGACTCCGAATCATGCATATGATCTGTCGAATTGTTCATCTTGTTGAGCTCTTCACGGTAGAAACATTTCCATGCATGTTCCTGTTCATTATGATGCCATTTTCATTGATGCAAGAGTGCTATAAATTGTTAACTGGTGGTACTTATCAGATCATGACGTATTGTCATTTTTGATGCATTTGATGTGTCCATCATATGAGCTTGAGGTCTAGATGTTTCTTGAGCTACAACATGCCATCTTTATAGAGGTGCTTCTCTCGCATTTTTGTGATCTATGTGGTGACTAGAACAAGCATGCAAAGTATGCTCCACAATGTTGATGTTCTTAGGGACTTAGGATTTTGCTAAGTCACTTCCTGTTGTTATTTTGATGCCATGTAAACTTGATGCTACAGTGATATCCATGCCTATTTTGGGTTACTTCAGTAAGGATGTTTTGAACATGTGGTTATGTTCTGTCCATCCATGTCCCTGTTCGCAATTATGGAGTTGTCTAGCATGTCATTTTCTTGCTCTAGTTTTGCTATAAAATGTTCCTTGCAGAATGTTAACATGTTAATCAATTTTGCCATGGTTGTTGCCAGTGATCCATGCATCCTTTTAACTTGTTCTTGCCATGGTTAGCTTCCTGAACGTGTCATCATGATATTGGTATGCCTATTTTGGCATGAAATGCTTTTTGGTGAGTGGTATGAGCTCGCAAAGTTGCTATCATAAATCTGTTTATGCCATGCTCTGTTTTTCTGCTGTCTGAAACTATTAATAAAAATTGCTATGTTTACATGGGTGCCATCATATCTTCTATGCCTTTTTGGCTCATGTTCAGTAAGGGACTTTTGGTCTATGCATTTAGTAGAATTATGCCATGCCTTGGTTTGCTATGATATCTTCCTGTAGCATGTAGTTTGCTTGCTTTCAACTTTGCTTCCTGGTCTTGTTTTTGTCATGTTGTATTTTTCAGTCTGTGAAGCTGATATCTTTTGCACTTTTTCCATGCTTGTTTGAACCTGTTCTAGCGTGATTTAGCCAAATCTCAATGTTCATGTTTTGTCAAGCATCTCTTGTGCATCACTGCCATATGCTTTGTTTCTATGTAGGAGTGCAGTAGCTTACTTTCTCGTTGCATTCTAAGTGGCATCATGCTGTTAATCGCATAATCGTGTCATTCTTGTTTTGCTTGCCATTTGCAAACCGTGCATCCGTTTCTGGTGATCTTTATATCGATTTCAACCGAAATCATACCATCTTTCCAGCGGCACACCTAGTTTGCCAATTTGATGCCTTGTTCATTATTTCCCTTTGAGAGCACGCATATGCATTCCATATCATGTCTTGCATATCATGCCATGTATTGCATCATGTTGCTTGTGCATTGCACCGTGATTAATTGTTGGTCCTTTGCTTGTGTTCTTCCTTTGTGTAGATCCGGGAGACGAGTACGTGACCGAGGAACCTGTTGAGTACACTAACGAGGATCAAGCTTTCGACAACTCTGAGAACTTTGCAGGCAAGATGACCGTACCCTCGAAATCACTTCTATCTTTGCTTGCTAGTTGTCCGCTCTATCGCTATGTCGCGCTACCTACCACTTGCTTATCATGCCTCCCATATTGCCATGTGAATCCTCTAACCCACCTTTCCTAGCAAACCATTGTTTGGCTATGTTACTGCTTTTTCTCAGCCCCTCTTATAGCATTGCTAGTTGCGGGTGAAGTTGAAGTTTGTTCCATGTTGGAACATCGGTTTTTTTGGGATATCATTATTATATCTTATTACTTTAATGCATCTGTATACTTGGTAAAAGGTGGAAGGCTCGGCCTTATGCCTGGTGTTTTGTTCCACTCTTGCCGCCCTAGTTTCCGTCATACCCGTGTTATGTTCCTTGATTTTGCGTTCCTTATGTGGTTGGGTGTTATGGAAACCCCTTAACAGTTTGCTTTGAATAAAAATCCTCCAGAAAGGCCCAACCTTGGTTCTAACATTTTCCACCTAAGTCTTTTCCCTTTGGTTCCGCGGACTCAAGGGTCATCTTTATTTTAAACCCTCGGGCCAGTGCTTCTCTGAGTGTTGGTCCAAAACAGAGCCACATGCGGTGCCGCCCCTAGGCAACTTGGGGTATCTTTGGTTGCCGTACGTAGTGTTCATCCGGTGTGCCCTGAGAATGAGATACGTGCTACTCCTATCGGGATTTGTTGGCACATCGGGCGGCTTTGCAGGTCTTGTTTTACCATTGTCGAAATGTCTTGTAACCGGGATTCCGAGACTGACCGAGTCTTTTCGGGAGAAGGAATATCCTTCGTTGACCGTGAGAGCTTGTGATGGGCTAAGTTGGGACACCCCTACAGGGTATAAACTTTCGAGAACCGTGTCCGTGGTTATCTGGCAGATGGGAATTTGTTTAATATCCGGTTGTACATAACTTAACACTTAACTTAATTAAATTGAATGAACCACGTGTGTAGCCGTGATGGTCTCTTTTCGGCAGAGTCCGGGAAGAGAACACGGTCTTGTGTTATACTTGAACGTAAGTAGCTTCAGGATCACTTCTTGATCACTTCTAACTTCTCGACCGTGTGCTGCTTCTCTTCTCGCTCTCTTTAGCATATGTTAGCCACCATACATGCTAGTGCTTGCTGCAGCTCCACCTCACTACCTTCTCCTACCCATAAGCTTAAATAGTCTTGATCTCGCGGATGTGAGATTGCTGAGTCCTCGTACCTCACGGATACTTCCAAACAGTTTGTTGATGCTCAAAAGTGGCACGTTTATAAAGAGTGGCTTGAAGCTATGTCAAGATTAATTCAAACTTACTATTGAAAGTCATCATGAAATGGCTCTTTTCAAGAAGATGAAGATGAATATGAAGATGGTCGAAAACGGAGCTTGGATGTAAAAGTTATGACAAGTTCAGAGATCCTCATGTCGACACAAGATTAAATAATGTCCAGTAACCCAATGAATATGGCTTCAAATGGAGAAAGTATCAACAAGAACGTTGTGCGTCTCGTCGAAACGATAGATTTTGATATAAAGATCGTCCCAATCCGATGTCATATGCAAAAGTTAGAGGCCACACAGCGCGACCCTCCAATGAGCAAAATATGACGCCCGGAACCGGACACATATGTGAGTATGTCTGGTGAGCTGCGTGAATAATTGGCTGTTTTGCGCGAGCGATTTGACATTCGAGATGGCCTCTGATGAAAAAACGTTCAACATGAAAGTTGTTCCTCTCGGCGAAACGGTCAATATTTCTTTTGGGCTCATTTCCATCCGAGGTCGTTTACCACCTAAAAAAAGACCCATAATGTGCAGCAAATTTTAGACTGAACAATTTTGGAAAGTTCGGACAAAACCAATCCGAATTTGACTAGGGTTGTGCACGTGAATCCAAGCCTTTTCCTTGCATGGGAAGTCCAGCCCCCTCTTATATACCTAAGGGGTGACGGCCGATTGAACACACAATCACAAACACATCTACAACTTTTTCATCTACATATTGTCCTTCCCTCGTACTTGCTCCCTCGTTCTTCGTCGTTCTTCGTGTTGGAGAGCTGCGAATCGCGAGGCTCTAGGGGCGTCTTGGCTGACCTAGGGCAGCCAATAGCCACCGCACTCCCCGATGGGGTCCATCCCGGGAGTGTAGGGTTTCAGGTCCTCAAAAGCTCTCGCCGGTCGACTTGCGAATCGCGTTTCCGGTGAGATTCCTTCGATGTGAGCTGCGGTGCATCACCCCCGGCGTCGAGGGTACACGTGACGTGTTCGTGTGCGAACACACTTTTTGGCGACTCCGCTGGGGAAAAAGAGTAATCATCATCATCCATCATGGTCGATCTTCCCAAGCCATCTGAAGTGGATGCCGATAACATCATCAAGCCCAATTTTGAGGAATTATCGGTAGAACATCGCCAAGCTTTTGAGGAGTACAAGAAGGCACGTGAAGAGAAGGAGATGCAAGAGTTCCTTGCTAAGTTCAAAAAGTATTACCAAGGCAACATCACTTCAATTGAAGAAATCAAGTTTCCTCCTCTTCACAATGAGCAGGTAGAACCGGCTGTAAGCAAAATCTTCTCTCCTGAACAGTTGGCTGAAATTACTACTCTTATTGCTCAAAATAATGATCTTATTTACCAAGCTATCATAGACAATATTACTGCTCGAAATAATACTCCTCAGTCATATCATGGTAGTGGTAGTATGTCTGCTAGTGTGGAAAACTTTAGTCCAACTTTACCTATTTCATCGGCGCCGCCCGTGCCGTTGAATTCTTATCCTAGTCAGACAAACCAACTTGTTGCTCCACCCTTTAATCCTGCCATGAATGTACCAAGTTCAATGAATCCAACTGCATTGCTAGGTTACGGTTTGGCGAGTCCAAGTGGATTACTGCCGAACTATGGTACAACATACACACCACCATATCTTCCGACTAGCACTGTACCAACTGTTAGAAATCATATTCACCATGCGCCACAACCACACGCAATGTCAGTCAATACGAATGATATTTGGGCTAATGTCAGAGACGAAATGTCTAGGGTGTTTCGAGAGCATTGTGGGGTTGAACTACCTAAACCACGAATTTCCAGGAAACCATATCTAGAAATTTTTGATGCCGTGCCATGTCCACCCAGATATAAAGTTCCAGAGTTTGTTAAGGTTAGCAGAGAGGGAAAAAAGACTACATGGGAGCATTTTAGTCAATACTTGGCACAAGTAGGTGAGGCAAGTTCACGAGACGAGTGGAAAGTATGTTATTTTCCTTTATCTTTAACTGGTACTGCTTTCTCGTGGTTTTCTGCATTACCACCCGGTTCTATTACTACATGGTTTCAATTGGAGCAAAAGTTTCATCATCACTTCTACAGTGGTGACAATGAGCTTAAACTATCTCATCTTACATCGGTTAAGTAAAAGCATGATGAATCGGTCTCCGATTATGTCAAAAGATTTAGAGATACAAAAAACCGGTGCTATAGCTTGGTGATAACTGAGAGAGATTTGGCTGATCTTGTGCTTAGTGGGTTGAGAACTCATATTAGAGAAAGCCTAGAAGGACTTGCGTTTTTAAATATCAACCAAGTCTTGCAAAGGGTTTTGGGTCAGGAAAGCTGAAGCAAAGTCTTAAAGAGGTGCATAGATATAAAACTGATCGTCCTAAGATGAATATGGTTGAGTATGATAGTCATCAGTCGGACGATGAGGGTGATATTTATGCTGCTAAATTTGTTTGGCCATCTAAGGCCAAACTGTTTACTTGCAATGATTTAAAGCTGATTCGTAAGAATCATGATGAAGAGATGAAATTGACTTTCAACATTGCTAAGTGTGATAAAATATTTGATGCTTTGTTGCAAGCCAAGATTATTAGTATATCTCATACTTCACCGCCGTTCGAAGGGCTGAAACGGCGTGCTTATTGCAAGTATCATAATTCTTTTTCTCATGCTGCTAATGATTGTAATGTTTTTCAATGACATATACAATCGGCCATTAATGACAGACGATTGAATTTTTCTGAGATGCAAGTTGATAAGCATCCTTTCCCAGTGAACACCATGGATTTGGAGGGGAAGAAGATGTTAATTCGGCCCAACATAGCCGAATCAGCTAATAAAAATAATATTGTCATTGGTGAGCCCAGGAAAAATAAGGACAGCGACAAGGTCTTTGGGAGACAAGTTGTGCTTGACAAGCAACCCGGTGGAAAGGAGGTAATCAAGATCACCATCAAGAATCCTACACTCGGGGGGGGGCAACTACAAGTGCAAGAGAACACTCATGTCAAATTTGTTAAGCCCAAGAGTCCAGAGGTTGCCAAGTGGAAGACGAATGAAGCTAAAGTGCAGCGCAAGGGAATCAAGCCAACTTTTGATATGCTGTTGTCCAAGTATGCCAATCAAGCGGTCGGTTCTAGCTCTAACCGGGCATTAAACTTGAAGCGCTCAAGGTCACCTCCTGGGGAAGAATTTCAGCATCATGCAAGGCCAAATGGGTCATGGGCACCGGGACCATGGATGGCGCCACCCCCCTGTGTGCCATACTACATGGGACGCTACAATGGAGGATGGGGGCAGCCCCCAATGGCCCCTTATGCTTTTCATCCGGGTTGGGCTTAACCAAGGAGGCCCGTTCATGAGAGGCTTTTTTATCCCACATGAGGCCATTTGAATAACGGTGTCAATTGGCCAATGCAAGATAATCATGGAAGGGTTGGCAAGAAAGTGTGGCATGCTAAATCACTAAGTGCTGAAATTTCAGAGCCTGGCAATCAAAAGGAGAAGAATACTAGTGCTGAAACTATTATGATAGGCACTAAAGAGTTAACAATCAAAGAGTCGATTATTGGTGATAATTCTGCTGATTCTAATAAAGATGTGGTTGCTGTCCAGCAGGGTCCCATGGCTAATGATCATAAAGCTAGAACAAGCAAGGCCAAGTCGAGGGATCCAAAATATACTCAGCCTAAGTGGTGTCCTTCCGGTCTGACCAAGGCGCAAAAAAGGAGATTGCAGCGCATGAGGAGTCATGAGAAGGAGGAACAAGAAGCAGAAAAGCTAAGGGATAAATTTTTCAATGAAAGTCGTCCCATGGTACCCCCAAAACAAGTGTGGAGGCCAAAGCAAAAGGAAAACATAGCAGCTTCTGCATTGATCATAGCAACACCTACACCACCAATGGAGGACGATGCGGCTACTATTACATCGTCCACTTTGCCTACTACTTCCTCTTCCCTTGAAGATATTTTGGAGTCAGTGGACATGCTTGCGGAAGAAGATGAAATGCTTGATTATGAGTCTACACCGGTTCATGAAGGTATGGATATTAATATGGTGTATTACTTACCCGCTGAATTTCGTGCTATAGATGAAGAAGGGGAAGTAGCTCAACTAGATTTTGGTCCTAAAAATTTAATATTTGAGAAGCCAAAAGAACCGTTGACGCACTTGAAGCCATTGTTCCTTAAAGGTCATATTAATGGATCGACGGTTGCTAGAATGCTTGTCGATGGTGGTGCTGTGGTTAATCTTATGCCATATTCGGTTTTCAAAAAATTGGGGCTGCGTGATGAAGAGTTAGTAAAGATCAACATGGTGCTTAATGCATTTGAAGGCAAAGAGAAAACTGAAGCCAAAGGTGTAATGCATGTGGAGCTTACGGTGGGAAGCAAAACTTTGGCTACCGCATTCTTTGTCGCTGAGGTGCAAGGTAACTACAATGTGATATTAGGCCGCGATTGGGGTTCATGCAAACCAATGCGTGCCATCTACTATGCACCAGTTTTAATTCAATGGGTTGATGATGAAATAGAAGTCATTCATGCGGATAATTTGGCTTGTGTTGCTTTGGCTGATGCATCAGTGGATTGGCAACATCCCAATGCTACTTGCCTGGCAGGGCGCGACTTATCAGAATATGATTTTCTAAGCACCACGAAAAGTGGTTTTGTGCCCGTTTCTTTAGAGTCGGTTGGCGGTAATCGGCTCCAATGTATGATGTATTTAAATGGATCCTAACTCAGAGTGGTTACAAAAACGTCTTGTAGAATATCGGTCCGATGAGAACGATATGTATGAGTCCATAGAAGAGTTAGATGATATGGATAAACTAGGACAAGGTTTTACATTGGCCGATCCATTAGAAGAGATAGATATTGGAGATGGCTCAATTCCTAGGCCGACATTTGTAAACAAAAATTTAAGAGCCGATCATAAGGCTAAGTTGATCGAGCTATTACAAGAATATGTTTGTTGCTTTGCATGGGAATATCATGAGATGCTAGGTTTAAGCCAAGAGCTAGTGGAGCATCGGTTACCTATAAAGGCCGGTTTTAGGACATATAAGCAATCGGCCAGAAAGTTTAATCAAAAAACATAAGACCGGATCAAGGAAGAGATCGGTCGTTTGATTAAAGCTAATTTTATTAGACCTTGCAGGTATGCCGAGTGGATTTCTAACATTGTACCAGTAGAGAAGAATGGCTCCGGCAAGTTGAGGGTGTGCATTGATTTCAGAGATTTGAATAGAGCTACACCTAAAGATGAGTATCCTATGCTAATAGCCGATATGCTTATTAATGATGCTTCTGGACATAAGGTCATTAGCTTTCTTGATGGTAATGCGGGGTATAATCAGATTTTTATGGCCGAAGAGGACATGTCCAAAACAGCTTTTTGATGTCTCGGTTTGCTTGGTTTATTTGAGTGGACAGTGATGACCTTTGGATTAAAAAATGCCGGTACCACGTATCAAAGGGCTATGAATTTAAGTTTTCATGATTTACTTGGTGTTATACTTGAGGATTATATTGATGATATTGTTGTCAAATCGGATGCTTTTGAATCTCATCTAGCCGATTTGCGCTTAGCTTTTGAAAGAATGAAGAAATATGGGCTGAAAATGAATACTTTGAAGTGTCCCTTTGGTGTACTGGCCGGGAAGTTTCTGGGTTTCATTATTCATGAAGATGGCGTGGAAATTGATCCAAAAAAGATCCAAGCTATACAAAAAGTAGAGGCTCCAACATGCAAGAGAGATATGCAAAAATTCCTTGGCAAGGTCAAATATTTGAGGAGGTTCATAGCCAATCTATCAGGGAAGGTTGATGCATTTACTCCTATCCTTCGGTTAAAGAATGATGTTGATTTTACTTGGGGGGCAAAACAACAAGAGGCATTTGATATAATTACGAAATATTTGTGCACTCCTGCGGTTATGAAAGCGCTCAGGCACAGGGAGCCATTTAGACTTTACATTGCAGCAGAAGAAGGTGTTATTGATGTTGTTTTAACTCAAGAGACCGAAGGGAAGGATCATGTTATTACTTATTTAAGCAGACGCTTATTGGACGCCGAGACAATGTATACATTTATTGAGAAATTATGCTTATGCTTATATTATGCTTGTACAAAATTGAGACATTACCTAGTGCCTAGTACTTGCATTGTAGCTTGTCAAACCGATGTCATCAATTACATGTTGCATAGGCCAATTCTTAGTGGTAGAATTGGCAAGTGGGCTAATGCTTTAATTGAATATGATTTGGCTTATGAATCTCTAAAATCCATGTAAGGCCAAATAGTTGCTTATTTTATTGTTGAGCATCGGATTGATGACAAGCATGATATTGATATAAACCTTGTCTTGTTAGTACCATGGAGATTATATTTTGATGGTTCGGTTTGTAGCAATGGCCAAGGTGTTGGTATTGTTTATATATCTCCTCATGGTTGTGTTTTTGAAGCCTTGTGCCGCTTAGAATATTTTTGCACAAATAATCAAGCCGAATATGAAGCATTGTTATTCGGCTTAGAGATGTTGCTTGCCATAGGTGCTACACATATTGAGGCTTTTGGTGGTTCGTTATTAGTAGTGCATCAAATATCCAATGTTTTTCAGTGTTTTGACGAATCACTTAATGTTTATCTTGATAAGTGTCTCGATATAATTTCTACTTTGGATTATTTTAGCATTGCTCATATATCTAGACATGAAAACTAGAAAGCAAATGGGCTGGCACAACAAGCATCCGGTTATCATGTGGATCATGGAATGTTTCATATTTCTCAAAGGCCGATGTCTAGTATTGTCAACAGAGCGGAGGCCGAACAGGAGCCCACCGTTTCGGCCACTAATGAAATATTCAATGAAAGAGAAAATCAAGACTAGAGGAAACCCATTGTTGATTATTTGCGTGATCCTAGTAGAAGGGTGGACAGGGCTGTTCGGCATATGGCTTTTAAATACACAATGAGAGATCATGGTCTCTATCGCCGAACGGTTGATGATGTTCTTCTAAAGTTCTTGGACGAGGACCAAGCGAGAGTTGCTATGGGGGAGGTCCATGAAGGTATTTGTGGCACTCATCACTCGGCTCCTAAGAAGAAATGGTTGCTACGACGTGCTGGATTTTATTGGCCGACTATGATTAATGATTGCTTCAGATATTACAAACGGTGTGAAGCTTGTAATTTTTTGGTGATATTCAGTTGGCTCCCGCTTCTATGTTACATCCCATTATCAAGCCGTGGCCTTTCAGAGGATGGGGTTTAGACTTTATTGGAAAAATTCATCCGTCTTCCTCAAAGGGGCATTGGTTCGTATTGGTGGCAATCGATTATTTCACTAAATGGTCTGAAGCATTACCTCTTAAGAACATGACACATGTGGAGGTAATTAAATTCATAACCGAGCACATTATTCATAGATTCGGCATTCCTCAAACATTGACTACAGATCAAGGGTCATCTTTTATGTCACACCAAGTCAGAGAATTTGCCGAATGTTATAACATAAAGTTTCTCAATTCCTCGCCATATTATGCCCAAGCCAATGGACAGGCTGAGTCTAGCAATAAAATTTTAATCAAACTCATCAAAAAGAAGATTGAGGATAATCCAAGGAGATGGCATGAGCTACTGTCCGAAGCTTTGTGGGCGCACATAATCTCAAGGCATGGTGCTACAAAGGTAACTCCATATGAGATCGTATATGGTCAAGAGGTCGTTTTACCAGGAAGTGAATTCGAATGCTTTGAGAATAGGCAAACAGAATGATTTATTGGTGGACTTTTATAACTTGATGATGCACAATATTGATGAAGTCGCTGATAAATGTTTGGCTGCTCTAGAGGCCATAGAGAGAGATAAGTTGAGGGTGGAAAGAGCTTACAATAAAATGGTCAAGTTGAAGACTTTTCAAGTTGGCGATCTCGTGTGGAAGGTGATTCTACCAATTGGTTCGAAAGACAGAAAATTCGGGAAGTGGTCTCCAAGTTGGGAAGGTCCTTTTAGGATTACAAGAGTAGTTCCTGGAAATTCATATTTGGTGGAATCCCTACAAGGGGCATTGTTACCTCGAGCTCTCAATGGAAAATATTTAAAGAAGTACCACCCAAGTGTGTGCAAGAAGCCTAGATAGGCAACGGCCGATAAATAACTATCGCCCTTAGCATAAACATGGCCGATATATACCTATCACCCTAAGAACATATAAATGGCCGATGGAGTGTTGACATCGTCCTTAGAACAAACTAGGTACACGTTATTTTTCGGCACGCTAGCTTTGCCGAAAAACAGGGGGGCATGTGTTGATGCTCAAAAGTGGCACGTTTATAAAGAGTGGCTTGAAGCTATGTCAAGATTAATTCAAACTTACTATTGAAAGTCATCATGAAATGGCTCTTTTCGAGAAGACGGAGATGAATATGAAGATGGTATAAAACAAAGCTTGGATGTAAAAGTTATGACAAGTTCAGAGATCCTCATGTCGACACCAGATTAAAGAATGTCCAGTAACCCAATGAATATGGCTTTTGATATAAAGATCGTCCCAATCCGAGGTCTTATGCACAAGTTAGAGCACGCACAGCGCGACCCTCCAGTGAGCAAAGTATGACGCCCGGAACCAGACACATATGTGGGTATGTATGATGAGCTGCGTGAATAATTAGCTGTTTTGCACGAGCGATTTAACCTTCGAGATAACCTCTGATGAAAAAACGTTCAACACGAAAGTTGTTCCTCTCGTCGAAACGGTCAATATTGCTTTTGGGATCATTTCCATCTGAGGTCGTTTACCACCTCAAAAAAGACCCACAATATGCAGCCAATTTTAGACCGGACAGTTTTGGAAAGTTCGGACAAAACCAATCCGAATTTGACTAGGGTTTTGGACGTGAATCCAAGCCTTTTCCTTGCACGGGAAGTCCAGCCCCTCTTATAAACCTAAGGGGTGACGGCTGATTTAACACACAATCGCAAACACATCTACAGCTTTTTCATCTATGTCTTGTCGTTCCCTCGTTCTTGCTCCCTCGTTCTTCGTCGTTCTTCGTGTTGGAGAGTTGCGAATCGCGAGGCTCTAGGGATGGATTGGCCGACCTAGGGCAGCCCATAGCCACCGCACTCCCCCACGGGGTCCCTCCCGGGAGTGTAGGGTTTCGGGTCCTCAAAAGCTCTCGCCGGTCGACTTGTGAATCGCGCTTCCGGTGAGACTCCTTCGACATGAGTTGCGGTGCATCACCCTCGGCATCGAGGGTACACGTGATGTGTTCATGTGCGAACACAGTTGCAGGTGCCGAGGATACCAATGCAGGTGATGATACCGAACTGAAGTGGGAGTTGGACGAGGATTCGGGCCGTTACTATGTTTCTTTTCAGTAGTGGAGCCCAGTTGGGATGATTGGGGATCTAGCTTTTGGGGTTGTCTTCCTTTATTTTGGTTATGTAGTCGGACCTTTCTTTGGACTTCGGATGATGTATGGATTATTTATGTATTGTGTGAAGTGGCGATTGTAAGCCAACTCTTTATCCCTTTCTATTCAGTACATGGGATTGTGTGAAGATTACCCCTCCCGCGACAGACCTACCATGCGGCTATGCCACTAAGTCGTGCCCCGACACGTGGGAGATATAACCGCATTGTGGGTGTTACAAGTTGGTAATCAGAGCCTTCCCCGACTTAGGAGCCCCCTGCTTGATCGAATCGCTGACGCTGTTGAGTCTAGAACAAAATTTTTTGAGTCCTAGGATTATATATAACGGAGAGTAGGATTCTTTTTACTCCTCAGTCCCTTCGTCGCTCTGGTGAGGCCTCCTGACGTAGAAGTTTTGACTCTCCTCTCCTGAAATTTCATGAAAAAAATTTAGGATCATGCGGGTATCTTGGAATCGTTACGATAGTCTTGTGACGAGAACGTTGTTCTTGGTGCCTCCTGACATTTAGGGGTTGTGGCAGTGTCCCGGGGAGTTGAGCTCTGAGGTGTTGTCGTCACAATTTTATCGTTGCAGTTCTGGAATACCTGAGTTCGCCGAGTACTGGGGCAGTAGTTCGGGAGTATTGCCATAACTCGTATAACAGATGCTTTTCGAAGGTTGAGGTACATGATTTCCAAAGGTTTCTTGGTTATGTGTTGAAGGATGGATAGAGCTAGATGTAGGAATTGTTAGTTTGGGTGTGATCGACCTTTCGGTCTCCGTGTTCCGAGGCCACGTCTGCACATGCTAGGCTCGTCAAGTTAACCCTAAGTGTTTTCGCTGTGTAAAACTGTCTTACACCCGTTGTATGTGAACGTAAGAATCCATCACACCCGATCATCACGTGGTGCTTAGAAGCGACGAACTGTAGCAACGGTGCACAGTTAGGGGAGAACACTTCTTGAAATTTTTGTAAGGGATCATCTTATTTACTACCGTCATCCTAAGTAAACAAGATGCATAAACATAATAAACATCACATGCAATTATATAGTTGTGACATGATATGGCCAATATCATATAGCTCCATTGATCTTCATCTTCGGGGCTCCATGATCATCTTGTCACCGGCTTGACACCATGATCTCCATCATCATGATCTCCATCATCGTGTCTTCATGAAGTTGTCACGCCAACGACTACTTCTACTTCTATGACTAACGTTTAGCAATAAAGTAAAGTAGTTTACATGGCATTATTCAATGACACGCAGGTCATACAAAAAATAAAGACAACTCCTATGGCTCCTGCCGGTTGTCATACTCATCGACATGCAAGTCGTGAATCCTATTACAAAGAACATGATCTCATACATCACAATTCATCATTCATCACAACTTCTGGCCATATCACATCACATGATCAATCGCTGCAAAAACAAGTTAGACGTCCTCTAATTGTTGTTGCATCTTTTACGTGGCTGCAATTGGGTTCTAGCAAGAACGTTTTCTTACCTACGAATCACCACAACGTGATTTTTTGTCAACTTCTATTTACCCTTCATAAGGGCCCTGTTCATCGATTCCGCTCCAACTAAAGTGGGAGAGACAGACACCCGCCAGCCACCTTATGCAACTAGTGCATGTCAGTCGGTGGAACCGGTCTCACGTAAGCGTACGTGTAAGGTTGGTCCGGGCCGCTTCATCCCACAATACCGTTGAGCAAGAAAAGACTAGTAGAGGCAAGTAAGATGACAAAATCCACGCCCACAACAAAATTGTGTTCTACTCGTGCAAAGAGAACTACGCATAGACCTAGCTCATGATGCCACTGTTGGGGAACGTTGCAGAAAATTAAAATTTTTCCTACGGTTTCACCAAGATCCATCTATCAGTTCATCTAAGCAACAAGTCAAGGGAGAGAGTTTGCATCTACATACCACTTGTAGATCGCGTGCGGAAGCTTGCAAGGTGATGATGGAGTCGTACTCGACATGATTCGAATCACCGATGACCAAGTGCTGAACGGACAGCACCTCCGCGTTCAACACACGTACGGGACGGGAGACGTCTCCTCCTTCTTGATCCAGCAAGGGGAAAGGAGAGGTTGAGGAAGACAGCTCCACCGGCAGCACGACGGCGTGGTGATGGTGGAGAGGCAGTACAACGACAGGGCTTCGCCAAGCACACAACGGAGGAGGAGAGGTGTTGGGGAGGGGAGAGCTGCGCCTTAGAGGGTGGTCTGGCTGCCCTCCCCTCACCCCTCTATTTATAGGGGGAACGGAGAAGGGGGCCGGCCCCCTAGAACCCATCTAGGGGGGGTGCGGCGGCCAAGGGGAGAGGGGGAGAGGGTGGCTTGCCCCCCAAGCCAAGGGGGGCGCCCCCTCTAGGGTTCCCCCCTCAACCCTAGGCGCAAGGGCCCAAGGGAGGGGGTGCGCCCAGCCCACCAGGGGCTGGCTAACTGCCCCACGCAGCCCATGTGGCCCCCCGGGAGGGGTGGCCCCTCCCGGTGGACCCCCGGAACCCTTCCGGTGGCCCCGGTACAATACCGGTATGACCCCGAAACTTCCCGGTGTCCGTTTGACAACTTCCCATATATAAATCTTTACCTCCGGACCCTTTCGGAGCTCCTCGTGACGTCCAGGATCCCATCCGGGACTCCGAACAACATTCGGTAGTCACATACTAGTCTTCCTAATAACCCTAGCATCACCGAACCTTAAGTGTGTAGACCCTACGGGTTCGGGAGACATGCAGACATGACCGAGACGCTTTTAGGTCAATAACCAACAGCGAGATCTGGATACCCATGATGACTCCCACATGCTCCTCGATGTTGTCATCAGATGAACCACGATGTCGAGGATTCGATCAAACCCTGTACGCAATTCCCTTTGTCAATCGGTATGTTACTTGCCCGAGACTCGATCGTCGGTATCCCAATACCTTGTTCAGTCTCGTTACCGGCAAGTCACTTTACTCGTACCGTAATGCATGATCCCGTGTCCAACACCTTGGTCACATTGAGCTCATTATGATGATGCATTACCGAGTGGGCCCAGAGATACCTCTCCGTCATACGGAGTGACAAATCCCAATCTCGATCCGTGTCAACCCAACAGATACTTTCGGAGATACCTGTAATGCACCTTTATAGTCACCCAGTTACGTTGTGACGTTTGATACACCCAAGGCACTCTTACGATATCCGGGAGTTACACAATCTCATGGTCGAAGGAAGAGATACTTGACATTGGCAAAGCTCTAGCAAAACGAACTACACGATCTTTTATGCTATGCTTAGGATTGGGTCTTGTCCATCACATCATTCTCCTAATGATGTGATCCCGTTATCAACGACATCCAATGTCCATAGTCAGGAAACCATGACTATCTGTTGATCACAACGAGCTAGTCAACTAGAGGCTCACCAGGGACATATTGTGGTCTAAGTATTCACACGTGTATTACGATTTCCGGATAATACAGTTATAGCATGAATAAAAGACATTTATCATGAACATTGAAATATAATAATACTTTTATTATTGCCTCTAGGGCATATTTCCAACACCTCTCGGCCGGGACGTTTCTTGCCGGATCCCCCAGCACCTTCCTGGGCCTTCTCCTTGTCGCGCCGCTCGTATTCAGCTTTCTGTTGCTCAATAAACTGCTCGACTCTCTTACAGTTCTGGAGATCATGGCCCTTGGTGCAGTGGATCTTGCAATACTGCTTGTTGGTGCCGTCCTGCTTGTCGGCGACCGCCACCTCCGCGGCAACCTCCTTGCCGGAGTCACCAGCTTTGGCTTCCTTGGCGCCACCACCGTTGCCGGACTGCTCAACAACTAGCACCTCTTTGCCTTTCCTCCTTCTGTTGTTCCGCCGCTGGTTTTTCCTTGCCGGGGCAGCATCTTCACTGTCCGATCCCCCCGCTCCTACATTCTCTCCGGGGAGTCTTCTCCCTTCCTCAACACGTGCACATTTGTCGGCTAGTGCATATAACTCACTGACATCCCTGATCTTGCACATCGCCATTTCCTCCCGCATCCTGCGGTTCCGCACGTTTTGATGGAACGTGCTGATCACCGCGGCAGGGTGGACGTCTGGGATGTTGTGCTGCACACTGCTGAATCTCTGAATGTACTTTCGCAGGGGCTCTCCTTCCTTCTGGGCGAGCAAATGGAGATCACTCTCCTGGCCATGAGGCTTGTGTCCGCCTGTGAAGGCGCAGACAAACTGATGGCACAGATCAGCCCAAGAGGATATGGAGTTGTCCGGCAAGTGCATGAGCCAGGATCTGACGTTGGGCTTGAGCACCAGCGGGAAGTAGTTCGCAAGGATCTTGTCATCCCGTCCCCCGGCAGCCTGCACCGCGATGGTGTAGATGCTGAGGAACTCTGACGGATGCGTCTAGCCATCGTACTTCTCCGGTACATCTGGCTTGAAGTTCTTCGTGCTGGGCCACTGGACTTGCCGCAGCTCACGAGTGAACGTAGGGCAACCTACCGCGTACGGCAGATCGCCTGGTTCCCCTGGCGCGCCAAAGATGTCGGGGAAACTGATCCACGAACACCTATGGGGCCGGCGGACCGGGCCCCTTTCGGTTCGGTGGGGGGCGGAGATCGCACGAAGAGCAGATCGAGGCGAAGCACACGAGCAGTTTACCCAGCTTCGGAGCTCTCCGGAGAGATAACACTCCTACTGCTGCTTGTCTGGTTGTATTATCTTGTGTTCTTGCTCTAGAGAGAGAGCGTAGTGTTTTTCTGGGTCCCGAACTAGTCGAACCCAACCTCCTCTATGTTGCGCATGGGCCTCCTTTTATACGCTAAAGGGGTCACCAACAGGTGGCAGCGCAGGGAAGGGCACAAATGTAAAAAGTGAGGTGGTTGGTACAGTTACTTGTACAGTGCACCCTACCTAACCCTGACGGCAGGGGACAAGGGCATTAAATGCCAGTCTGAGTCGCCCAAACAGTGCAGAAAAAGGACCGTTAGGGGCGCCACCGTTCGCCATGATGGCAATCTTGTCAGCTTCGCATGCCACTGCGCACCGCTGGCTGCACAGCCTCCCGCCACGCGCGCCTGGAGAGGCCCCCAGAGCGACACGTTGGCGGATGTGCTGGAGCGTGGGCACAGAGTGGCCGCCTGTCGCGGCAAGCGCCTTGCCGCTGCTGCTATCTTGTCGGGTCCGGAAGCTTGTCGCTCACCGGGCTTCGAAGTGCCTTGGTTGGCCTTCCCGGCAAGCTCCTCTTGCCGGGGCCTTGTTGCCTTGCCAGAGCGCGTGGCGTGTCGCGGCAAGTTCCTTGAAGTTCCTTGGTTGGCCTTCCTGGCAAGCTCCTCTTGCCGGGGCCTTGTCTCCTGAGCTTAAATACTTTGTTCTTGAATGGCTCCAAGGGAACCACGGAGGATCTTGGTGTTAGCCTGGCAAGCCTTGCCGCGGGGTGCTGCAACTGCCCATGCACAAGTTCGGGGTACTAGGGTACCCCTATTCTAGTACACCGACAGTTCGTTTGCTCGACAGCTGAATTAAGGTTCTGCTTGAGAAGGCCGCTCTGTACTTCTGCTGCTAAGGCAGCTGTGTGCTCTTCTGAATAGAGGGAGTGTTCCGTTTTTCCATTCACTGTTATCATGCCACGTGGGCCGGGCATCTTAAGCTTGAGATAAGCATAGTGTGGCACTGCGTTGAATCGGGCAAATTCGGTCCATCCGAGCAGTGCGTGATAGCTGCTGCGAAAGGGGACTATGTCGAAGATTAACTCCTCGGTTCGGAAATTGTCCAGAGATCCGAAGACAACCTCGAGCGTGATTGAGCTTGTACAGCGGGCCTCTACACCTGCTTTGATTCCCTTGAAGGTAGTCTTTGTGGGTTTGATCCGTGATGGATGAATGCCCATTTTGCGCACTGTATCCTGATAGAGCAAGTTGAGGCTGCTGCCACCGTCCATCAGGACTCGCGTTAGGTGGAACCCATCAATTATTGGGTCCAGGACTAGTGCGGTTGAACCGCCGTGACGGATACTGGTCGGATGATCCCGGCGATCAAAAGTGATCGGGCATGACGACCATGGATTAAATTTTGGGGTGACGGGCTCTATCGCGTAGACGTCCCTGAGTGCGCGTTTGCGCTCCCTCTTAGGGATGTGGGTAGCGTATATCATGTTCACCGTTTTGACCTAAGGGGGAAACTTCTTCTGTCCCCCTGTGTTCGGCGGCCGGGAATCCTCGTCGTCGTCTTTGCTTTGCGATCCCTTATCCTTGTTTTCGGCAATTAACTTGCCGGCCTATTTCAAAACCCAACAATCTCTATTGGTATGATTGGGTGGTTTGTCTGGGTGCCATGAATCTGGCATTGGATGATCGAGTATGCGGTCCAAGCTAGATGGGCCCGAATTGTTCTTTTTGAACGGCTTCTTCCGCTGACCAAGCTTAGAGCCACTAAATCCGGCATTGACCGTCGTATCATCGGTGTTGTCATTGTTATATCGACGTTCGTACCTGTTACGTCAAGACTTGTCGTTGCTATTTTTAGCTTCAGGGGTGCCGGCGGCGCTTGCATTGTTTTTGCTACGGGCCAACCAACTATCCTCGCCCGCGCAAAAGCGGGTCATGAGTGCCGTGAGGGCCGCCATTGACTTTGGCTTCTCTTGGCCGAGGTGGTGGGCGAGCCATTCGTCGCGGATGTTGTGTTTGAAAGCCGCTAGGGCTTTGGCATCCGGCCAGTCGACTATCTGGTTCTTTTTAGTTAGGAACCTGGTCCAGAATTTCCTGGCGGACTCTCCGGGCTGTTGAACTATATGGCTTAAGTCATCGGCATCCGGAGGTCGAACGTATGTACCTTGGAAGTTGTCAAGGAAGGCTTCTTCCAAGTCCTCCCAGCTGCCGATGGAGTTTTCGGGCAGGCTGTCCAACCAGTGTCATGCTGGTACTTTGAGTTTCAAGGGGAGTTATTTAATGGCATGAAGGTCATCTCCGCAGGCCATATGAATGTGGAGGATGAAGTCTTCGATCCATACCGCGGGGTCTGTGGTGCCATCATATAATTCTATATTCATGGGTTTAAACCCCTCTGGGAATTCATGTTCGATGACTTCGTCGGTGAAGCAATGAGGGTGTGCGGCGCCTCTATATCGGGCTGTATCGCGACGTGGCTCTAATGGGGTCCGTCTGCGGCTTTCAGCCCACGCATGACTAGGTTTGTCACGTCCGAACAGATGGCCGTCGTCGCATGTCGGGGCACGTCCTCACGATCCGTAGATCGATCTGGTATGTCCTTCTTTATTGTTCAGGTCATGTCAAAGGTCATATGTATGACTGTGAGCTGATTTACCTCTGCCTCTGCGATGAGGCCGGGCGAGATGGTGTTCGGCTTGAGTTGCCTCTTTGTCCCGGCCATGTGGTGGTCGGTCAGCCGCATTGCGCAATGGTGGTATGTGTTCCGGTGCATCGTCATCGAACTGAGGTAGTAATTTGCGCTTCGGGTAGCTTTTGGCCGGGCTCTTGAGGCCGTATTCTTCGGCTACTAGGACGTCCGCCCATTTATTGTTGAGCAGATCTTGGTCAGCTTGAAGCTGCTGCTGCTTCTTTTTCAGGCTCCTTGCAGTGGCTATTAGCTGGCGCTTGAAGCGCTCCTGCTCAAGAGGTTCCTCAGGCACAATGAATTCCTCGGTGCTGAGGCTCACCTCATCCTTGGAGAGCGGAAGATAATTACTGTCCTCCAAGTCCTCGTGTGTGGCCTGTTTACCAGGGCTAACCTGCCCATCTTCCCGTTCATCTTGTTCGGTAGCTGCGTTAACGGGGTCTTCGTTGTCTTTAGCACCTTCCGGAGTGTTATCTTTTCCTATGCCAGCGTTGCTATCTTTGCTGTGGCGTGACTTACAGCGGCGCCGCTGACACAGTTGTTTCGATTGTATCTCAGGAGGTTTATCCTCAACTGGATCCTTTTTGTCATTGGCTTTGTTCTCCTTTGGTGCATCCACCATGTATACGCCATACGAGGAAGTGGTCATCCAGCGTCCGGTGAATGGCGGGTCATGGGCCTCTTCTTCTATTGTATCGTCGTCCATACCGTCGATGTTGTCGGAGCCATAATCGAGCATGTAAGTGAAGTCTTCGACAGTGGATATGAAGTGGGTGGTGGGTGGGGAGCGAAATTCCCTGTCATCAGCTTCTAGTTCGAACCAGATATAGTTCGGCTGTAAATCCCACACTAAGTATAGATTTTTTTAATGAGTTTAGCACGTCGCCCAAAGGCGAGTGCTGGAAGATGTCTGCAGCGCTCAATTCGAAGATTGATAAACGATCAAGTTCGGCGTCCGCGGACTCACATGGTTCGGAATTTATTGCCGGAGACGAGTCCGGAGTTCCGGTGGCACAGATATCGTGTGAGGCTAAGTCCATGTGCGGCTCCAACGCTGGGGAATCTATGGCCTTCATGGTGGGGTTGAGCCTCCGGTCCTTGGATGGCGCAGTATGCTCCGGATCTAAGGCAGAGTGGTTGCAGGAAGTATCTCCTGGATGCGGTCCGATGACAGATTTAGGTCATGTCCATCAGGGTGACCAGGAGAGGTTGCCGCGGTCTCGAATCTGGCGAAGATCATGTCTCCACGGATGTCCGCAACATAGTTCTAGCTCCCAAATCTGACCCGGTGGCCAGGGGCATAGCTATCGATCTACTCTAGATGGCCAAGCGAGTTGGGCCGCAGTGCGAAGCCGCCGGACACGAAGATCTGTCTAGGGAGGAAGGTCTCACCTTTGACAGCTTCGTTGTTGACGATTGAAGGGGCCATCAAACCTTTCGGGGATCGATGGTAACAAGAGACAGGGGACACAATGTTTTAACCAGGTTCGGGCCCTCTCTATGGAGGTAATACCCTACGTCCTGCTTGATTGATCTTGATGAATATGAGTATTACAAGATTTGATCTACCACGAGATCGTAATGACTAAACCCTAAAAGTCTAGTCTGGCTATGATTATGAGGATTCAGCCTATCTACGGACCTAGCCCTCTGGTTTATATAGACATGAGAGGGATCTAGGCTTACACATGGTCGGTTACAAAGAAAGGAATCTTCATAGTTGGTCGCCAAGCTTGCCTTCCACGCCAAGGAGAGCCCTATCCGGACACAGGTGGAGTCTTCGGTATTCATATCCTTATGGCCCATAAGTCCGGCCCATATCCAATAGATCGTACACCCGAGGACCCCTTAGTCCAGGACGCCCTCACCAAGGCCGTAGGTTGGGCGGCGTCATCAGCCGCGGGCGCGGGGTCGATGGCGAGGAACTTTTGCATCAGGGCATCCAGTTGGTCCTTCATGGCTTTGGCGGAGGCGGTGTAGTGCTCCTCGTCCACAGGCTCAAGCAGGGATCTAAAGTCGATGTTGGGGTCGCGATGATGGAGGTGGCTGAAGACACGCGTCATAGCCGTAGCGGAGAGCGCACGGCCTTCCCCCTCCAACACGGGGCTGACTCCATCAACAACGCCCTCGAGCGCCGTGACAAGCTAAGGGAGCAGCTCGGTTGGGCCTTCCCCAGCGGTCCCCAATGGCTCCTTCAACACCCTCCCGTAGAGTTCCTGCAATGCCTTGCGGGACCTCTGCTCAAGAGAGTCCAAGGAGGCATGATTGTTGGCAAGGATTTTTGCCTTGGCCTCCAGCCGGACCTTCTCCTCCTCCACCTCCTTCTTCAGCTTCTCCAAGCGATCGCACTCTACAGCCTGCTCCCCCACTAACTGCTCCAGCTTGGTGTCACCACCGATGACCGTGTCTTCTCAAGCCTTCAGCTCCACCTCCCACGCCTCGCACCGACGAGCTTCGGTGGCACGCTCGTTGTGCAAGGTCTCCAGCTCGGCCTCCGCCACCCGGAAATGCTCCTTGGCAGCCTTAGCATCCTTCAACGCCACGTTGCGGGCGGCCACTGCCAGGTCGGCAATCTGTTTATCTCCCTTGGAGGCCGCTAAGGCGTGGCTCCATGCCACCCTGATGGATGTATCTGATCGCAGTCACCCAAAGAACAACTCCAGGCGACCCGATGCCAGGCGATGTTCAGTGCCTTGAAGATCATCGCGAAGTTGGGTCAGCATGGAAAGAACCTCCTTCAAGGCACCAGGTGTCAGGACCCCGATTCCAAGTCACATCGATCTAGCCGGTAACACCTCATATCACTTTGCGGCCTCACGCACGGTATCCCCATGGGTGTCACCTTACCATGGCCCGGGACCGTTTGAGCCTTTTGGCTCACGTATATGATAGTGTCGCTAGCATCCATATGACAGAGAACCCGGGCCGACATGGCTATTCATGAACCCAAAGCGACACTAACCTATGGGGACAGGCATACATGAATCACATCGAGCATGTCGTTCAACAGCGCGTGAATCTGGGCTGTAGCACTGGGCTAACAGGACTCCAGGGAACCCGGGCTGTAGCAGGCTAGGAAAGACTCCGGATGTCACCGCGTGACATTTCCCTGAAGGGACAGACATAGGAATGGAGTGAAACACATGTCGGCCAATCAAGTGTCCTGAGCAGTAGTGCTGGGCTAGCAGGACTCCAGTGAAACGGGCTGTAGCGGACTACTATGGCTCAAGGAGGCACTAGACTACATTTCCCCATAAGAGAGGCTGCCAAGGATAAACAACTAGATTGTCGGATCCCACACATACCAAGCATTTCAATCATACACACAATATGCTCGATATGTGTAAATACAACATGGCATCAAAACAAAACTCTACAACTCAAGTACTTTATTTAAAGGCTCCGGAGAGCCATACATAACATGTTCATACAGGTAGGGGTCACATGACCCGACACTCAAGTCATACAAGCATACAAGCACATGTGGAAGCAAATGAGTATGAGTACAGACACTAGAAAGAAAGAAGGCTTGGCGAAGCTTGTCTATCTACATAGGGCCCTCCATGGCCAGAATCACCACCTGGGTGGCAAGTTACTCATCGACGTCGAGGTCTATGTAAAACCCATCGGAGGGGGTGGTGTTGTCGTCCGAAAACAGTAATTAAAGCAACATGAGTACAAAGGTAGTCAGCAAGTCTTACAACAGATCCTACTATACATGCTCATTCTCAAGAAGGTGGTGGAGTTATTGCAGCAAGCCAGCTTTGACTCATGGCTAAGCTATCCTACGAGACAACACTGTAAAATAATTTTCGCACACGAGTCCACTAATCACCAACACAATACTCCACCGGGGATCCTCCCTCGTCATCCTACGAGAGGGCCATCCTCGGTACTCACACTTATCTTGAGTTTTTAGTAGTAACCATTAACTTGTCTATGAACTGTACAGGCAACCACGTAGTCCTTTACCGCGGACGCGGCTATTCGAATAGATGATGTTAACCCTGCATGGGTGTACTTCTTCATACACGCTCTCACCACTTATCGTTGTTTACACGACATGTACTCGGCAACCTGCAAGCGGAAGCCCAACGAGGGTGTCGGCCACGGCCTACCTAAACACTCAAGTCTCTTGTCCAGGTTTATCACCTATCCAGGTTCCATCCGCAGGGAGTCCGGCCGAGGTTTCCACATACGGCCCCGAACGATGTGAACAGGGTTCCCGAGACACCAAATGGGTGACTCGGTACACCGTGCCATGGTGTATCTACCGCATGATAGCCCACCCCTAGGGTCAGTTCTACGCACGGCCGCCAACACATAACCTACAAACACCAGAAACTAGTTGCAACTCATGGACAGAGTACTAGGGTGATTAAGAAGCCGAGAGGGTCCATTGGATTCGGGCCCAATGTATGGTAGTAACTAATTCTTGAATCACACAATAAGATCTCAGTTCTTAGGGACGGCCTCAATGATACAACCCACCATGTACTCCTACATGGCCTCTCATCGATACCTTTACCAAATCATGTTCAACGCATCCCTCACATTACCGACATAATCATTTCACTCTAGCCCATGACCCAGATGAACCAGACCTGACACAACTGTAAGCATAGTAGGCATAGCAAGGTAGGAAACACATACATGGCTCAATCAACTCCTACACATGCTAGTGGGTTTCATCTAGTTACTGTGGCAATGACATGTCATGCAGAGGATAAGGGTTCAACTACCACAGTAAAAGAGAGCAGAAGCGGGAACATGGGATTGTATCGATATGATCAATGGGGTTGCTTGCCTAATGGAGTAGTAGTAGGGTACTGCCCTTCAGTTGGATACTCGGAGGCAGAACCTACCACGAAAGGCACCACAGAACACAATCATCACATGGCAATATGCAAAAATATGATGCATGCTATGACATGGCAATATGAGGTGTCCTGCCTAATGCAATGTGAAACAAGTTGGTATGGGTCCATTTGAATCAATGATTCAAATGGAAGCTTATGTTCTTAAGCATTATAAGTGTATTATCTTGTTTCACCTAAACAGCAAGGTTAAAGTGTTTTGTCATGCATGAAACCATTACATATGGAAAGATTGAATTTTCCTGATCAAATTTCATATATAAATCTTTGCATTTGGAGTTACAGATTAAAAGTTATGAATTTTTGAAGTTTGTAATATTTTCTGGAATTTCCTGTATAAGAATAATTCCAGTAATTGTGTTATTGTGTCAGGGTGATGTCAGCAGGTCAAAGGCGCCAGCCTAGGTCAAACCTGACCAGTGGGTCCCGTCTGTCAATGTAACAACTAACTAACAGAGTTAGTTAGTGTTTCGTTAGCACTAATCTAGGTCAGTTAGGGCCTGGGCCCACATGTCAGTGAGTCAACCCATTAACTAAAGTAATTAGCGTTAACTAATCTAAATCTAAATTAAATAGGGGCATGTCCCACATGTCAGTGACCCTGGGGGGTCAAACTGGGTCAGCGGAGTCAAACTCGCCTGCGTTTAGCCGCCGGCGAGGCCAGACGCGGCGGGGCAGTGCGGGTTTTGCACTCCGACGACCAAATGGACGGCGGAGACCTCCTATGCGTAGCTGGGAGCGAGCCGCGTCGAGTGGTGGCAATGGTTGGGCTCAAGGTCACCGGAAACGATGCCGGCGACGAGTGTTGCGGCTGCCGGAGTTCGGGCGAGGTCAAACTAGCCGCTAGGAGGCACGACGAGGAGCGTGCGGGGCTGCTACGGGCTCCTGCGAGTGCGGTGAAGATGATGACGTGCTCGGTTGCGAGCCAACGTGGATGTGGCCACGACAGCGACGTACGGTGGTGGCGGCGGGTGCGGCCGAGCTTGGTGCGGTCGCTGCGGTGCTCGAGAAGCCAAACATAGAGGATGGGGAGGTGGCTGAGCTCATGGTCACGTCGAGGCAGACGGCAAGGTCAGGGACGAGCTGGTGCTGCGGTGAAGGCGAAGGGGATCTCCAGCGGCCTGAGTTGGGGAAGACGGGGTCGGGGCGACTCCAGAGCGGGCGAGCGCTCGGGGCTCGGCCTGGTCGACGATGGCGGAGCTCGTGGACATGGTGATGCGGCATGGGGACGATGACGAACACGGTTACTTCGGAGGTGCGGTGGCAGGGGCGTCGGCCATGGTGGGAGAGGGCAAGGGAGAGAGGCAGAGGAGTGAGCTGGGTGTCTGCGGGGTCAGGGCGGCGATGTGGAGCTCGCCCAGGTGTCCAGGGGCGAGGGCGGCAAGCAGCTGATGCGCTGGCGAGCTCACGCACGCTGTCTTCACCTCCCTGCCTGCCTGGCGGGGATGAAGCAGCTGGCTGGCACGGGCCAGCACAGTGCTGGGCTGCCAGGTGGGCCGACAGGTGGCTTTGCCAGGTTAGTTTCCTTTCTCTCTTTTCTGTTTTCTATTTATTCTGTTTTGTGTTTTGAAATAGTAAAAATACTATTTCATTTAGGAAAACCCTGAAAATATTCAGAGGCACATTTGAAAAATTTCTCAACAGCCTAAAATTACTTTCAGGATTATTTGGGCATTTTAAAATATTTATAGGATTTAAATTGCCCAAATGCAATTAGTAATGAATTAATCCAATGACCTTATGATTTCCTAGAAAATTGTGCACCATTTTTGTCAAAGGTTTTAACCCAAAACAAAAAGGGTGGACTTTTTAGAAGGGCATTTCAGGTTCATTGAAAAAGTTTTTAGTAAACCCTAGTTGTTCCACAGGGGTGCTGGGGGTTCTGTCATCCCCATTTCAGTTTTCTGGGAAAATAAACATGATGCAACACTCTAATGCATGAACTAGCTAGGGTGTGACAACTCACCCCCCCTCAAAAGAATCTCGTCCCGAGATTTAGGATCCGTTGGGAAGAAGGTGGGGTACTCGAGTCGAAGACGATCCTCCCTTTCCCAAGTGGCATCTTTTTCAGAGTGGTGTGACCATTGAACCTTAAGAAACTTGATGTTATGGCGTCGAGTGGTACGCTCGGCTTGATCAAGGATACGAACGAGATATTCCCGATATGAGAGATTATCTTGTAGATCAAGCGTTTCGTGGTCCACTCCATGGATAGGATCTGTGAAGCAACGCCTGAGTTGAGAAACGTGGAAGACATCGTGAACTCTGGAAAGATGTGGAGGTAGTTCCAATTGGCTGGCAACTTCTCCTCATTTGGCAAGAATGCGAAAGGGTCCAATGTAACGAGGAGCCAATTTGCCTTTGATACCGAAACGATGGGTTCCCTTTAATGGAGTAACCCGAAGGTAAGACTTCTCGCCGACTTCATAAGTCATGAGCTAATGTTTACGGTCATATTGGCTCTTTTGACGCGATTGGGCTGTTTTCAATTTCTCACAAGTAACGCGAACCTGCTCTTCTGCTTCCTGAATCATATCCGGGCCAAAGAGTTGTCTTTCCCCGGTTTCTGACCAGTTAAGAGGCGTTCGACATTTTCGTCCATAGAGAACTTCGAAAGGAGCTTTGCCCAAGCTAGCTTGATAACTATTGTTATAAGCGAACTCCGCGAATGGAAGGCATTTCTCCCAATCCATTCTGAATGAGATGACAGAAGCTCGGAGCATATCCTCCAGGGTTTGATTTACTCGCTCTACTTGACCACTTGATTCGGGGTGGAAGGCGGTGCTAAAAGAGAGACGAGTTCCCATAGCATTTTGGAAACTTTCCCAAAATTGGGAGGTGAAGAGACTCCCATGGTCTGAGTTAATTTCCAATGGAACACCATGAAGAGACACTATTCAGGAAATGTATAGGTCAGCTAGCTGGCTAGCGGTGATACTCTCACGAACAGGTAGGAAGTGGGCTACTTTGGAAAGACGATCGATCACGACGAAGATAGCATTATTTCCTCTCTTGGTCCTGCGAAACCCAGTAATGAAATCCATAGTGATTTTATCCCATTTCCATTTAGGAATAGCCAAAGGTTGAAGGGTGCCAGCAGTCCGTTGATGCTCTGCTTTAACACGACGACAGACATCGCAACTAGCAATGTATTTAACAATTTCTCTCTTCATCCTAGTCCACCAAAACCTCTGGCGTAGGTCTTGATACATTTTAGTACTACCAGGATGAATTGCGAGAGGGGATTCATGAGCTTCCTTAAGGATCAGCTGCCTCAGGTTTCATGCTTTGGGAACCACCAAGCGGATTCCAAAGTATATGACACCTTGATCATCAACGGAGAAACAATTCGCGACTCCTTTCTTAATGTTTCTCTTGATACGGGAGATTCCCGGATCTACCTTCTGTGCCTTGATGATCTGATCCGAAAGGGTAGGTTTCGCCACCAGGGTTGTGACGCCCCAAGACCGGAGCTTCAGATGCTTTCCATGTTTTCGAGTGTTGTCGGGCGTTTTGTTTTGGTTCGTTGCATCATGTGCATTGCATCATGTCATCATGCCATCTTTTTCTCAAAGTCAAATAAAAACTCAAGTAAATAAATGGCATGGATCTTTGGTCCATTTAAATCGAGGGGACTCACATGGTGATGTCTCTTTATAACATATATCCTCCCACTATTATTAGGGAGCTATAAGTAATATTCCATTAACTTTGGAATCACCATAACACACTTGCAATTTAATTCCATGCCTCTTATGCTTCAAGTTGCACCTCCAAACTTTGCCAACAATTCTTTTCCCATTTTTCGAGGCTCCTCCTAAATTCTCAATATTTTTGGACCTACCGAAGGCCCACTTCTTATTCAAACTCTTTTGGATTTAAATTCAAATGAGTTCGAATCCAATCTTCATGCACACGTTCACTTCTATTTTCTTGGCCCAAGCTCATTTTTGCGAGTCCGGGAAAATATCCAAGTGCCCAAATTCCTTATCCAACCTTTTCTTTCTCTTATTTATGCCTTTGCTATTTGCTATTTTGGCAAATAAAAGGAAATGAGGAAGAGAGTAGGAGAGAGAGAGCAGCCCAGCAGGCCCCTGGCAGTTTTCCTCTCCATTTGGCCGGCCTCCCAATGCCCACTCCCCAGCTAACCCTAGAGCAGGGAGAGAGCCCATCTTCTCTCCCTCTCGATCCCATCTCTCCCTCTCGTCCTCATCCAGCGCCGCCTCCCACCTCGTCTTCTCTCCCCAATCCCCTCGTCCTCTCCCTCGTCTCTTTTCCCTGCTCTCCGCCGCCACCCACTCATACCATCGCGCACGCCTCCCTAATCCGGCGTCCTGCTTCCTCCTCCGCCGCGCCAAGTCCCTCCTCCTTCCCGAGGCCGCCACCGGCGCCCCAAGTTCCCCTCGTCCTCGACCCCCATCTCTCCCTCGACCAGGCCTGCCACCGCCATCGCGAACGTCGCGGCCCCGCGCCCTCAAGCTCCGGCGACCGTTGCCGCTCCGTGCACCCTGGACATCCTCCTGTGCCCCTCGACTCCTTCCCCTCGACCTTGAGCTCCTCTGTCAGCGTCGCGGATCTCCGCTTCCTCTTCCTCGCGTGGCATGGCTCCCTGCCGCGTGCCTTGATGCTCGCACACAAAACCCTCCCCGCGTGCCCCTGCTCCCTTCGCCTCCTCGCTGCTGGCTCCGCATGCGCGGGAGCACGCGAGCAGCAGCAGTCTGAGCCGCACCCTGCCTGCACCGTGCCATGGCCGACCAAAGACCAAGAGCCCTACTCCTCTTGGACCTTGTCAGGTCCACCCCGCTCCGGCCACAACACCGGCAAGACCACTGCTACATCTGTACACCGCATTGTTGCTCGTGGCATGTCAAGACCGTCTTCGTGGATTCACACCAAGTACCACTACCGCCAAGTACCTCTTCGCAAGGCCAAGTACCTCTCCGAATGAACGTGAACGACTGCCGTCGCAAGAACGGGACCGGAAAGTCCGAAGACCCCAAGTACCACAACACCGATGACATGAACATCTATGGAATGTGTACGACTACACGGTGTTGCGCCAAGTACCCCGATGGCCAGGGCCCTCGGATCCGTCAAGCTAATCTATGTACCGAGAACAACTACCATCTCCGAAGAACCATGTAACGGAACCGTCAAGTGCGACTATGACCCATGTACAACAACGCGGAATTCCTCGGACGCCAAGTTCAACGATGCGTCAAGTTCCTTGCCGTGACCCCAAACATCTACGGAAACTCGTGCTACGATAAACATGTACCACTACCTTCGTCAAGATCGCGAGAACCTCTACCATTGACCCTAGAGCATGCAAGAACGACTACTTCCACTACGAACGTTCCGAGAACGTCTACTTCCACTACACCGCATCGAACTCGAACCCCTCCGATAAGGCACGCTTCGAAGGTATAACCCAAGTCGACCGCCCGTGTACGAATGCATGTGTAGTTTGAGATGCATGTTCGGATGTTGTATCCTCCCGTGATCGTTAGATGTTTCCCTCGCTTGTCACCGTCGTCGACCCGTGGCAACCCGGTTACCAGGATCACCCCACCATCTTTTGCACGCTCCCGTCACTTCCATTTGCACCGGTATCCCTGTGGGCTACCGGATAACCGATATGTTTCCGTGGCATCATTTTCGTATTCGTCGCCATGGCACCCCTTTCGTTTCCGCCATGATGACAAATGCTTCTTAATGCTCTTGTCAACTTTTAATAATAATTGCATAAAACTTGTTCACGTCATCCGCATCATGATAACAACAATTAAAATGTTTAAATTGTTGTTGTAATAAATTACCGGATTTGTGTTTGTTACATCCGGCCCCATTTAAAGTGTTTAGATTGTGTACTTTTGTTTTGCTTCACCCATGCCATGCTAACCAACATTTAATATTGTTGGGTACATAAACAAGAGCGAACTAAATAATTATTGTGGTGTTCCGTTAATATGCAACCCGTTGCATATTGTGCTCCACTTAATTTGTAGGTTTTCTTGTGCACTTTGCCATGCCATGCTTCTTTAAACCGGACATGCATCATACTTGTTTGCGCATCATGCCATGATTATGTGTTGGTTGTTTACCATGTTGTGTACTTCTTTTCCGGTGTTTGCTTCTTCGGGTTGGTTCCAGTAACGTCGCGTTTGTGAGGACCCGTTCGACTACGCCCGTTTTTTCTTCTTCACGGACTTGTTCTTCTTCCTTGCGGGATTTCAGGCAAGATGATCATACCCTCGAAATCACTTCTATCTTTGCTTGCTTAGTTGCTCGCTCTTTTGCTATGCCTATGCTGCGATACCTACCACTTGCTTATCATGCCTCCTATTTTGTTCAACCAAGCCTCTAACCCACCTTGTCCTAGCAAACCGTTGATTGGCTATGTTACCGCTTTGCTCAGCCCCTCTTATAGCGTTGTTAGTTGCAGGTGAAGATCGGAGTTTGTTCCTTGTTGGAACATGGAGATGTTGTTCCTTGTTGGAACATGTTTACTTGTTGGGGTATCACTATATATCTTCCCTAATTAATGCATCTATATACTTGGTAAAGGGTGGAAGGCTCAGCCATATGCCTGGTGTTTTGTTCCACTCTTGCCGCCCTAGTTTCCGTCATATCGGTGTTATGTTCCCGGATTTTGCGTTCCTTACACGGTTGGGTAATAATGGGAACCCCTTGACAGCTCGCCTTGAGTAAAGCTCTTCCAGCAATGCCCAACATTGGTTTTACCATTCGCCACCTAGCCCCTTTTTCCCTTGGGTTTCGCGGACTCAAGGGTCATCTTTATTTTAAACCCCCCCGGGCCAGTGCTCCTCTGAGTGTTGGTCCGACTGAGTAGACTGCGGGGCCACCTTGGGGCAACTTGAGGGTTGGTTTTACTCGTAGGATGTCTCATCTGAGTGTGCCCTGAGAAGGAGATATGTGCAGCTCCTATCGGGATTTGTCGGAACATTCGGGCGGTGTTGCTGGTTTAGTTTTACCCTATCGAAATGTCTTGTTGTACCGGGATACCGAGTCTGATCGGAATGTCTCGGGAGGAGGTCTATTCCTTCGTTGACCGTGAGAGCTTGTCATGGGCTAAGTTGGGACACCCCTGCAGGGATTTGAACTTTCGAAAGCCGTGCCCGCGGTTATGGGCAGATGGGAATTTGTTAATGTTCGATTGTAGAAAACCTGAAGTTGACCTTAATTAAAATGAATCAACCGCGTGTGTTACCGTGATGGTCTCTTACCGACGGAGTCCGGGAAGTGAACACGGTGTTGGAGTTATGCTTGACGTAGGTTGTTTTAGGATCACTTCTTGATCATACTTGTATCGACCGTGCTTTGCCTTCTCTTCTCGCTCTCATTTGCGTATGTTAGCCACCATATATGCTAGTCGCTTGCTGCAGCTCCACCTCATACCTTTTACCTTACCCATAAGCTTAAATAGTCTTGATCGCGAGGGTGCGAGATTACTGAGTCCCTGTGGCTCACAGATACTTCCAAAACCAGCTTGCAGGTGCCGATGAGTCCGTGCAGATGACGCAACCAAGCTCAAGAGGAGCTCGATGAAGACCTTGTCCTTTGTGTTGTTTCGTTCTAGTTGATCAGTAGTGGAGCCCAGTTGGGGTCGATCGGGGACCTTTGTCGCATTTGGGGTTCTTCTTTTATTTTGGTTCCGTAGTCGGACCTTGATTGTATTTGGATGATGTAATGCTTTATTCATGTATTGTGTGAAGTGGCGATTGTAAGCCAACTATGTATCTTTTTCCTTATGTATTACATGGGTTGTGTGAAGATTACCTCACTTGCGACATTGCTTTCAATGCGGTTATGCCTCTAAGTCGTGCTTCGACACGTGGGAGATATAGCCGCATCGAGGGCATTACAAGGGTGGATAGGAATCCTTGAGGAACAATGTGAAGGTTAAACTTACGACATTCCTCGTGGAGAAGTGGTTAACTTTGTTGTAACATCAGGTTGTTACAATAAGATTTACGACTTAGCGCATCAGCCATGACATTGGCTTTGCCCGGGGTGTAAGTTATTCCTAAGTCGTAATCCAAGATCAACTCGACCCAACGTCTTTGCCTGAGATTCAAATCCGGTTGGGTGAAGATATATTTCAGACTTTGGTGATCAGTGAAGATCTCGCAACGATTACCGAGAAGGTAATGTCGCCAAGTTTTAAGTGCATGGACTACCGCTGCAAGATCTAGATCATGTGTGGGATAGTTTTCCTCATGGGGGTGTAATTGTCGTGAAGCATAGGCAATTACGTAACGATCTTGCATGATTATGCAACCTAGTCCTTGTCGCGAGGCGTCGCAATAGATAATGAAGTCCTTGGAGAAATCTGGTGGTACCAGTACGGGAGCAGATGTCAGGCGTCTTTTCAGTTCCTGAAAGCTAAACTCGCACTGTGGGGTCCACACGAACTTTTTATCTTTCTTGAGGAGTTCAGTTACATGTTTAGCAACCTTGGAGAAATTCTCGACGAAGTGGCGACAATAACTCGCTAAGCCATGGAAGCTCCAAACTTGCTTGACCGTCTCAGGTGGAGTCCAATCAAGGACAGCTTGAACTCGCTCGGGATTGACAGCAATACCCTTACCAGAGATTACATGGCCTAGATAGGTTACTTCTGGCAACCAAAATTCACACTTGGAGAATTTGGCATAAAGGTGATGCTCTCTAATTTTCGTTAATACCAGCCTTAGATGTTCGGCATGTTCTTCCTCTCTCTTGGAGTAGATGAGTATATCATCGAGGTATACCACGACGAATTTATCCAAATACTCCATGAAGACCGAGTTCATTAACCGAGAGAAGGTGGCTGGGGCATTGGTTAAACCGAATGACATAACGGTGTACTCGTATTGGCCATAGCGAGTAACAAATGCCATTTTGGGAATATCCCCATTTTTTATTTTGATTTGATGGTAGCCCAACCTCAAATCCATCTTGGAAAAGACTGAGGATCCAGCGAGCTGGTCATACAGATCGTTGATCCTGGGGAGCAGATACTTGTTCTTGATAGTGACCAAGTTGACAGGTCGGTAATCTACAACCCTCTGATCCGTTCCATCCTTCTTCTTGACGAAGAGGACGGGGCAAGCCCAAGGAGAAGAACTAGGACGGATGAAACCCTTTTTCAAGGACTCATCGAGTTGGTTTTTAAGCTCGGCTAGTTCTAAGGGTGCCATCTTATAGGGTCTTCTAGAAATTGGGACGGTCCCTTGAACAAGGTCTATCACGAACTCGACATCCCTGTCAGGTGGAACACCTGGCAGTTCTTTTGGGAAGACATCCGGGAAGTCTCGGACTACCGGAATATCTTGAAGGTCTGGAAGGGGGTTGGCATTTAGGGAGTAAATATGGCGCTTGGCCACTCGAGTTAAGACATTTACTGTCTTGCCCGATGGGTGAGTAAGTTGAACAGTTCTAGTAGAGCAATCAATCTTAGCATAATGGGCTGACATCCAGTACATACCCAAGATAATGTTTATGTCCGAGGACTTGAGGTCTATTAAGGATGCAAGGAAGACAAGTCTATCGACAAGGATTTCATTCCCATGGCTTACTCTAGAAGTTTGCCATTTGGAACCCGGAGTTTGAATTACCATGGAAATGGGCATGTCACAGAATGTCGTGTTATGCAATCGGTATAACTCTCAGATATGAATGAATGAGATGCTCCAGTATCGAAAAGAACAGATGCCGAATGGCAATTAACAAGGAGCGTACCAAGGACGACGTTAGGATCATCATGAGCCTCCTCAGCTAAGACATAGTTGACATGGCCACGTGTAGTGGTGGCTGGCTTGGCGTAGAATGTCTTTCCCGCTGGCTTACCACGGCCAACGGACTTTCCAGACTAATTGGGGTTGTTGTTCTAGGGACACTCTCGACTATAGTGACCCGACTCTCCACACTTGAAACATGTCACAACATTGGGGCGTGGAGCAGCATTAGCAGCGGGGCCACCATAGGGCTTAGGCGGTGCAAACTGCTGGTTGGGGCGAGGCGCCTCAAAGGATGGCCTTGGAATGAACCAGGCGCTTCTGAGATCCTGAGCCGGATGAAGAACCAAAATCACGAGAGTGCTTGCGTGAAGCGTCATAGTCAGTCTGCCCTGTCTCAGCACTGATGGCTGTATTGACCAAATTCTGGAAGGAGGTGCACTCATGCAGACGAAGATCGCAATGAAGCTCGGGGCTAAGTCCCTTGTGGAACCTTGCCTACTTCTTAGCGTCGGTGGATACCTCTTCAGGAGCATAACGTGCCAGATTCTCAAACTAACGACTACAAGCATCCACAGCCAGTCTGCCTTGGGTGAAATTGCAGAACTCTTCCCTCTTACGATCCATGAGACCTTCCGGGATGTGATGCTCAGGGAAAGCCTCACTAAATTCAGCCCAAGTAATGATTTGGCCAACCGGACGCATAGCCTCAAAGTTTTCCCACCAAAGGCTAGCAGGGCCTTCGACGTGATAGGCCGCATAGGTAACCTTATCAGCTTCGGCTACGTTGGCAGAACGTAGCTTGTGGGTGATGTGGCGAAGCCAGTCATCCGCGTCAAGGGGCTCAACGGAATGATTAAACTTTGGTGGGTACAACTTGATAAAGTCATTGATTAACACCAAGTCGTTTTGCTGATGACGTGCAGTGTTCTGCTCAATCTGCTCCAGCAAGCGGTTAGTCTCACGCTTGTTTCTTTCTGCCTCTAGCATAACTTCGGCCAGAGAAGGTGGGTGAGGCAGATTCTCACCCCTAGCTGCACTGGCTTCCCCCTGCTCCCGGGTAGCAGGGTTGCTGCGGGTGTTGACCATCGTAGGAAAAACAAGACAATGGTTTAGACAAGGATGGCACAATCTTGGCAAGGAAGTGCAGAATGTAATGGATAACATGGAATGCTGAGATGTTCATTGCACGACATGGTAATATAGAAACTACCATATATATACCATTGGTCATACACACCGTACATAGTTTAGTACAAGCCCAGGCTAGAGTACAACTATGGTGAAAGACATTACATCTCATCGGAGGCATTCCAAGCTCCTATACATTATTTTTCTACACCTCCAGAGCGTGATACACACAAAGTCGTATCCCACGGTCACGCAGGACTGTGGAGAATACAACTATTACAGTACTAGTGAAACTACTACTAGCTCAGATGGGTCCGTAGTAATCCTCATAAAAGTCACCACCAAAACCTGGAAGCGGAACATGATCATCTGGGAACAGACGGTCCTGTGGAGCTTGCGGACCATAGGGACTCGGATGTGGCCTTGGTCCCACAAACTGTGGCAGACGGGGACCACGAGGAGGGGTGATGCGTCCTACATCACGCCACACCATACAATCTGGCAATCCAGACCGCACAGGGTACAGGTCCCTCGGGTCCATGTATCCTTCCTGCACAGCAAGTGCAAACCGAGTCAAAGTGGCCCAGTGATCAGAACGAGAGTTGAAAAGCTCCATACGCAAGGCCCGATTTTCGCGGTCCTTATCCTCGAGCATCTCGGCAGTGGTGCGGAGTAGTGACTCCTCATGTGTAGAGTCATAGTACAAAGCCTGATAGTACCCCTGTGCTCCAGGGAGTGAGGCTGGCATGTAGCGGAAATCGGTGTTCTGAAGCAAGGCAGTCCTGGCTCGAATGATGGTCATCATTGAGTAAGCTGCATCCTGCACAGACATCTCAATAGTAACCCCAAGCCCATAAGAGCAGTGGAGGGGTTCAGTGGCTCCAGGATAAGAGGGATATATCCTGACGGTACAAAGGTACTAGCTCTGGTTGAAGTCTTGGAACTGCTCCTCGATGGTATATTCCGGATACCATCAATAGCTTGTCTCGACCATCACTCGAACCAACATGGCCGTGTGACCGGGTACATCGAGGCACCGGGTCAGACGAACCACTTGGTTCTGGGAACGGTTGGCCATCTGAAAGCACAGAATAATGCAAAGGCATTAGAATTTCTAGGAGAAATCGGATAGCATAATGGCTGTAAATGCTCAGAAAAAGATTTGAGACATTCACAACAGTTTGCAAAACCACTGAACAACATCATATCAAGGTTCTGGTTCAACTGACAACATACTAAAAGTAGTAGAAATTGTACTGAGGCTTGTAACAACATTCCTATAAGCTACTACGGATTAGTAACACGTGAACCTGATAGAGAGAAGAGAGCCTAGTCCTTAACCCATGTAGAATGAGAAGAGAATGACTCAGATCAGAGGGCATAAGGTAAAGGAGTAAAAGAGCCTTACGTTCCCTTCCACAATCACTTCCCCTACATATAACTAAAGCATTATTAGACTCGACATCGACCAGTTTGGCTCAACGAACCTACAGGCAGTCCGGCTCTGATGCCAGCGCTGTCAGGACCCCGATTCCAAGTCACATCGATCTAGCCGGTAACACCTCATATCAATTTGCGGCCTCACGCACGGTATACCCACGGGTGTCACCTTACCATGGCCCGAGACCGTTTGCGCCTTTTGGCTCATGTATATGATAGTGTCGCTAGCATCCATATGACAGAGAACCCGGGCCGACATGGCTAGTCGTGAACCCAAAGCGACACTAACCTATGGGGACAGGCATACATGAATCACATCGAGCATGTCGGTAAACAGCGTGTGAATCCGGGCTGTAGCACTGGGCTAACAGGACTCCAGGGAACCCGGGCTGTAGCAGGCTAGGCACGACTCCAGATGTCACCGCGTGACATTTACCTGAAGGGACAGACATAGGAATGGAGTGAAACACATGTCGGCCAATCAAGTTTCCTGAGCAGTAGTGCTGGGCTAGTAGGACTCCTGTGAACCGGGCTGTAGCGGACTACTATGGCTCAAAGAGGCACTAGACTACATTTCCCCATAAGAGAGGCTGCCAAGGATAAACAACTAGATTGTCGGATCCCACACATACCAAGCATTTCAATCATACACACAATATGCTCGATATCTGTAAATACAACATGGCATCATCACAAAACTCTACAACTCAAGTACTTTATTTAAAGGCTCCGGAGAGCCATACATAACATGTTCATACAGGTAGGGGTCACATGACCCGACACTCAAGTCATACAAGCATACAAGCACATGCGGAAGCAAATGAGTCTGAGTACAGACACTAGAAAGAAAGAAAGCTTGACGAAGCCTGTCTATCTACATAGGGCCCTCGATGGCCATAATCACCACCTGGGTGGCAAGTTACTCATTGACGTCGAGGTCTACGTAAAAGCCATCGGAGGGGGCGATGTTGTCGTTTGAAAACAGTAATTCAAGCAACATGAGTACAAAGGTACTCCGCAAGTCTTACAATAGATCCTACTATACATGCTCATTGTCAAGAAGGTGGTGGAGTTATTGCAGCAAGCCAGCTTTGACTCTTGGCTAAGCTATCCTACGAGACACCATTGTAAAATAGTTTTCAGACATGAGTCCACTAATCACCAACACAATACTCCACCGGGGATCCTCCCTCGTCATCCTACGAGAGGGCCATCCTTGGTGCTCACACTTATCTTGAGTCTTTTAGTAGTAACCATTAACTTGTCTATGAACTGTATAGGCAACCAAGTAGTCCTTTACCGCGGACGCGGCTATTCGAATAGATGATGTTAACCCTGCAGGGGTGTTCTTCTTCATACATGCTCTCACCACTTATCATCGTTTACACGACATGTACTCGGCAACCTTCAAGCGGAAGCCCAACAAGGGTGTCGGCCGTGGCCTACCTAAACACTCAAGTCTCTAGTCCAGGTTTATCGCCTATCCAGGTTCCATCCGCAGGGAGTCCGGCCGAGGTTTCCACATACGGCCCCGAACAATGTGAACAAGGTTCCCGAGACACCAAACGGGTGACTCGGTACACCGTGCCACGGTGTATCTACCGCATCATAACCCACCCCTAGGGTCAGCGCTACGCACGGCCGCCAACACATAACCTACAAACACTAGAAACTTGTTGCAACTCCTGGACAGAGTACTAGGGTGATTAAGAAGCCGAGAGGGTCCATTGGTTTTGGGCCCAATGTATCGTAGTAACTAATTCTTGAATCACACATACAGATCTCAGTTCTTAGGGATGGCCTCAATGAAACAACCCACCATGTACTCCGACATGGCCTCTCATCAATACCTTTACCAAATCATGTTCAACACATCCCTCACATTACCGACGTAATCATTTCACTCTAGCCCATCACCCAGATGAACCAGACCTGACACAACTCTAAGCATAGCAGGCATAGCAAGGTAGGAAACACATACATGGCTCAATCAACTCCTACACATGCTAGTGGGGTTCATCTAGTTATTGTGGCAATGACAGGTCATGCAGAGGATAAGGGTTCAACTACCGCAGCACACAGTAGTTTGAAACGTTGTTGTCTTAATGCAGTAAAAGAGAGCAGAAGTGAGAACATGGGATTGTATCGATATGATCAACGGGGCCGCTTGCCTGATGTAGTAATAGTAGGGTACTGCCCTTCAGTTGGATACTCGGAGATATCCTCGGAGGCAGAACCTTCCACGAAAGACACCACAGAACACAATCATCACATGGCAATATGCAACAATATGATGCATGCTATGACATGGCAATATGAGGTGTCCTGCCTAATGCAATGTGAAACAAGTTGGTTTGGGTCCATTTGAATCAAAGATTCAAATGGAAGCTTATGGTCTTAAGCATTATTAGTGTATTAGCTTGTTTCACCTAAACAACAAGGTTAAAGTGTTTTGTCATGCATGAAACCATTATAGATGGTAAGATTGAATTTTTCTGCTCAAATTTCATATATAAATCTTTGCATTTGGAGTTACAGATTAAAAGTTATGAATTTTTGAAGTTTGTAATATTTTTTGGAATTTCCTATATAAGAATAATTCCAGTAATTGAGTTATTGCGTCACCATTGCGTCCGGGTGACGTCAGCAGGTCAAAGGCACCAGCCCAGGTCAAACCTGACCAGTGGGTCCCGTCTGTCAGTGTAACAACTAATTAACATAGTTAGTTAGTGTTTCGTTAGCACTAATCTAGGTCAGTTAGGGCATGGGCCCACATGTCAGTGAGTCAACCCATTAACTAAAGTAATTAGCGTTAACTAATCTAACTCTAAATTAAACAGGGGCATGGCCCACACGTCAGTGACCCTGGGGGGGTCAAACTGGGTCAGTGGAGTCAAACTCACCGGCGTTTAGCCGCCGACGAGGCCAGACGTGGCGGGGCAGTGCGGGTTTTGCACTCCGACGACCAAATGGATGGCGAAGACCTCCTACGCGTAGCTGGGAGCGAGCCGCGTCGAGTGGTGTCAATGGTTGGGCTCAGGGTCGCCGGAAATGACGCCGGCGACGAGCGTTGCGGCTGCCGTAGCTCGGGCGAGGTCGAACTAGCCGCTAGGAGGCACGGCGAGGAGCGTGCGGGGGTGCTATGGGCTCCTGCGAGTGCGGTGAAGATGATGACGTGCTCGGTTGGGAGCCAACGTGGCTGTGGCCATGATGGCAACGTGCGGTGGCGGCGGCGGGTGCGGTCGCTGCGGTGCTCGAGAAGGCAAACGGAGAGGATGGGGAGGTGGCTGAGCTCACGGCGGTCACGTTGAGGCAGACGGCGAGGTCTGGGACGAGATGGTGCTGCGGTGAAGGCGAAGGGGATCTCCGGCGGCCGGAGTTGGGGAAGACGGGGTCGGGGCGACTCAGAGCGGGCGAGCGCTCGGGGCTCGGCCTGCTCGACGTAGTCGACGACGGCGGAGCTCGTGGACACGGTGACACGGCACGGGGACGACGACGGATGCGGTTACGTCGGCGGTGCGGCGGCAGGGGCGTCGGCCATGTTGGGAGAGGGCAAGGGAGAGAGGCAGAGGAGTGAGCGGGGTGTCTGCGGGGTCAGGGCAGCGATGTGGAGCTCGCCCAGGTGTCCAGGGGCGAGGGCGGCAAGCAGCTGACGTGCTGGCGAGCTCGCGCATGCCGGCGTCACCTCCCTGCCTGCCTGGCGGGGACGAAGCAGCTGGCTGGCACGGGCCAGCACAGTGCTGGGCTGCCAGGTGGGCCGGCTGGTGGCTTTGCCAGGTTAGTTTCCTTTCTCTCTCTCTTTTCTGTTTTCTATCTATTCTGTTTTGTGTTTTGAAATAGTAAAAATACTATTTCATTTAGGAAAACCCTGAAAATATTCAGAGGCACATTTGAAAATTTTCTCAACAACCTAAAATTAATTTCAGGATTATTTGGGCATTTTAAAATATTTATAGGATTTAAATTTCCCAAATGCAATTAGTAATGAATTAATCCAATGACCTTATGATGTCCTAGAAAAGTGTGCACCATTTTTGTCAAAGGTTTTAACCCAAAACAAAAAGGGTGGACTTTTTAGAAGGGCATTTCAGGTTCATTGAAAAAGTTTTTAGTAAACCCTAGTTGTTCTAGGGGGGCGCTGGGGGTTCTGTCATCCCCATTTCAGTTTTCTGGGAAAATAAACATGATGCAACACTCTAATGCATGAACTAGCTAGGGTGTGACACCAGGCGGAAACAGGAGAACCATGGCCCAGTGGCGTGATGGAAAGGGGGGAGGAAGCACTGGCGCCAGGATCGGCAAGTTAGCAGTGGCAAAGGGGCCCGGGGGTTCTGGAGCCTTCGGCGCCTCATCAGGCGAGTTGAGGGTGGGCGTCTCTGGAGATGGCTTAGCTACAGAGACCACTTCCTCCTAAGGCTGGGCCCCCGGGTCCCGTGAGGATAACCCTGCCACAGGAGCACGAGGCCATCACCACTCTTCTGTTCCGGGGGCGGTGCAGCCCCGGCAAGCTGCTGAGCTACAGGGACCACAATCATCTCCTTCTTCTTCTTCACAACTAAAGTAGGCCCAGCCATTCCAAAGGGAGGCATCAAGATACTACCACAAGAGCAAAGAATGAAGATCAGGCAGAGCACTTACTGATCCACGAGGGTGTAATCTCTCACCTCTTCAGAAGCACCATGCTCGTGGTCTTCACAGGCTGGAGCACGGGCGCATGAGCCCCAATGGCAGATAGGGTCGTGACGCCTGGGCCTGCATTAGCTCAGGCCAGCGGCAAGTCGAAGGTGCCACCTCGGGGGATCAACACCGACCGGCTCTTCTTCGGGACCCTCGACTCTGGCTTCTTCGGAGGACGCCCTTGGATCCCGTGGTGACCCCGACGGTGTGCCGGGCCTCCCGAGCTGGGTGCTCGTTGGCGTCGCCATCATCATCGGAAAGGACAAGGAGGGGCCGGGTTGGCGCGGGGGGGTCTCCCCCTCACCTTCCACAGTCTCCTCAGAGTTTGACCCTCACTCCTCAACTCGCCAGAAGCTGCCACCACCGGGGAGCCCGGGGGCCTGGTGGGTGCCAGCGGTACGAGCCCGTGCTCGCTGAAGACAGACATAGCAGTGGGATCTTCGCCCCATCAGGGCGACGGTATAACAGAAGATGAATATCTGGCGGGCAGCCCTGGTCCTTCCCGACCAGGAGGCGCAGGGCCTTGTCCAGCTCCTCGTCGGACAAGGCGTCCAAGTGTAGGCAGAGGTCGCCGCCCTCGTCCATGGGCTGCCACAAGGGGCGCGAGTGTGCCTAGAGTGGAGCCAGGCGTTGTGCTAGGAACTCCTTGGCAATCATGGCCCCCATCAACTTCTCCGCCCTCGGGGATCGGTGAGCTTCGTGTGATTCCATCCCTCGTGGGGCACTGGCATCCCAGTCTGCAGCGCCGGGCGAGGGTAGGAGCGCTTGGCGTCCATGAGGATCCACTTGTTCCTAAAGTCGTTCACCTTCTTCCCAGCTTTCAAGATCACGTTGCTGCTGTTGGCTGAAATGAAGTTGGCGCACCCCAAGCACTGGCCCTCCTTGAGCCACAGGGAGAAGATATGTTGGAGTAGCACCATGGACGACATCACCCCCACGAATGCCTTGCAGTAAAAGGCAAACATCGACAGGAGGAGGACGGAGTTGGGATGAAGATGGAGTGTGTGGAGATTGTTGTGACAGAGGACGGCATAGAAGAAGCCGGAGAAGGGGGGGCCAGCCCCGCAAAGACGTTGTGCAAGAAGAAGGGATAGAAGGTACCACCCAAGGTTTCAGGCTTGGCAGAGCCGGCCCGAAGCACCATCTCTGCCCCTCGTCACTGCCACCCGCCATCACCAAGAGCGCGGCAGTGAGGTACTTCTCCGAGACCGTGGACGTGCTCAAGGAAGGCTCGAACCACAAGGGAGAATGCACGGCCTTCTCCCTGTCGGTGGCCATCAGCTGCGGGCTGGGGGAAGAGTTTCGATGGATCTAGGGCTCTCTGGGCAATGAGGAGAAAAGGGATCTAGAGCAAGACAAAAGGAAGGCAATGAAACCTCTACAACAGGCGCCAACCTTTTTGACAGCTAGGGACGGTTAATGAAATAGCATGGGGAAGGGGAGGCACCCACGTCCCATCAATCGCCACGCGTTGACCAAGGTCGCAGGCGGTTGGGGCCCATAGTGCTCCGCACTTGCCCTTTGGCTTCGCTGCGAAGCTAAGTTAGAGCGCACCTTGGACCCGGGGGCTACTGTCGGCGTCCTAGGAATAGGGGTACCTAGACTTGCCTGCCTACAGCCCACGGTGTGGCTCCATCAATGGCTAGGTACGGCCCAGTTTCAGCTACAACGATCCAAGACCCCCGCGAGGGGCCAAGCCTCGCGAGGCGGACGACACCAAGACCTCCCTGGGGGGCGGCCTCACTAGACTTGCTCCCGAGGAGCGGAGATATCAAGGCAAGGTGCACCTCACGAGGTTCACGTGACGTGAGCCATGACGACCAAGGCCAGGCGGGTGCCAGTGGGTGTAGTGTACTAGTTTCCTCTTTGGTGCCAAGGAGGCAAGCGTAGGCGCGGAGTCTCGTGGCATCAAGCAAAGGTTTCCATATCGGTGCAACGAGACCAAGACCGCCAGGACGACAGGACCGAGGTCATTGTGGAGCCCACTGCAGCGTCACCACCACAACCTTTGCTGGCAAAGACTACTTTTGTCATCATAACTTGTACTAGTCGCCCCCCTTTGAATTTGGCCGTTGTGGGATCCCTTCGCGCCTACATTTGGGAAGAGGATCAAGGCCACTATAAATAGGACTTAGCCACCACCATAGAACACCTCACCTCTCACCCCCTAGCTTATCAAGATCAAGAACACCTCACCTCTCACCCCCTAGCTTATCAAGATCAAGAACACCTCACCTCCTGAGGCTGTTTGACCACTATACTTGTTCATCCTCGGATCCTCGAGGCAATCCACCACAAAGCTGGAGTAGGGTATTACACCGCAAGGTGGCCCGAACCAGGATAAACTGATTTGTCTCTTGTCCCTTGGGCTCGTCGAGTTAGGCTGTGGAATTGTTGTGCCGGTAGGTTGGGAAGAGGAAGTTATTCATACACACCCCAGTGTTTGAACCTCTCAAGGGTCTGCGGAGCCCCGAATCCGACAGATTTCGAGCTTGGCGCTTAGGGTCTTCCAAAAGTAGCTAAGGAACTTGACGTCGCGGTCCGACATAGTAATCTTGGGTACTCCATGTAGAGAAAGATTTCCCTACAAAAGAGATATGCAACATGTGAAGCATCATCTATCTTGTTACATGGAATGAAGTGTGCCATCTTAGAGAAACGGCCTTCTACAACAAATACCAAATCTTTTCCATTTTGAGTTCTAGGCAATCCAAGCACAAAATTCGTACTAATATCTTCCCATGGGTGATATGGAATAGTAAGTGGCATATAGAGACCATTGGTGTAGTTTGAGACGTGAAGATACATCTTATGCCAAAAGTAGTTCTTGGAGAGCGTAGCAAATGTCCTGTCGCGTCCAAAGTGTCCCACAAGTCCTCACCATGGGCCTCTTGCAAAAGCAACAAATGAAGAGAAGCCTCGGGGATATAAAGCTTGTTAGCTCTCATTAGATAACCAACCTTGATATAATATCGCTCCCAAGTGTTATGCGTTAGACATTTTGAATAAGGAATAGCAAATGAAATATCTTGTGCATACAAGTCTTTGATGTGCTCAAATTTTATGATATTCAATTCAAGTTGAGTTACAAGCATAAATTTGTGGGAAAGAGAGTCCACCACAACATTTTCCTTACCTTTCATGTACTTGATCACATAAGGAAATGACTCAATGAAATCACTCCATTTGGCATGTCGCTTATTCAATTTTGTTTGACCTTCAAGGTATTTAAGCGTCTCATGATTCGTATGGATGACAAATTCACCAGGACAAGATTATGCTCCCACACATGCAAAACTCTCACTAAGGCATATAACTCTTTGTCATAAATGGGATAATTAAGTTGAGCTTTGGAAAAAATTTCGCTAAAGTATGCAATTGAGCGCTTCTCTTGCATTAACACACGTCATATGCCATTACCACAAGCGTCCCAATGCACTTTAAATGTCTTATCGAAGTTTTGTAATGCAAGCAATGGAGCATGCGCAAGCAAGTTATTAATCTCATTGAAAGCCGTATCTTGGGATGGTCCCCAAAGAAATGATGCATTCTTCTTACTCAATGCGTTCAATGGTGATGCAATAGTGCTAAAGTCCTTGACGAATATACAATAAAAATCAGCTAGGCCAAGGAAGCTACGCACTTTTTGCAAGTTAGTTGTTTGTGGCTGAATTTTAATACCGTCAATCTTAGCCTCATCAACATGCACACCCTTAGAAGAGACAACAAATCCCAAGAAAACAAGCTTTGCAACACCAAAAGTGCATTTTTCCATATTTGCATAAAGTTGCTTGTTTCTAAGAACTTGCAAAACATACCTAAGATTCACGACATGATCCTCTAGATATGGACTAAACACAAGTATGTCATCACAGTACACCACAACACGTATGCCAATGTATTTGCGAAGAACATAATGCATCACACCATAAAAGTGCTAGGTGCTTCAGATAAGCCCATAGGCATAACTAACCATTCACATAAGCCAAATTTGGTTTTAAAAGCTGTTCTCTGTTCTTCGCCTTGTTGAATGTGAATTTGGTAATAGCCACTTTTAAGATCATTTTTTGATAAAATGGTGGCTCCTCTAAGCTCATCTAGCATATCATCAAGGCGTGGAATGTGATGTCTATAACGAACTATGATAGCATTTATGGGATGGGAATTGGAACACATGCGGAAACTATCGTGTTTTTTAGGCACAAGAATAACTGGAATGGTACAAGGACTTAGGCTCTCACATACATGTCCATTCTCAGTGAGGTGTTGTACTTGCCTTTGTATTTCCTTAGTTTCTTCTGGGTTGACGCGGTATGTTCTGGGTTGATGCGGTATGGTGCCTTGTTCGGCAAAGGTGTGCTGGGGATAAGGTCAATGCGGTGTTCGACACCGCGAAGTGGAGGTAGTCCGGGTGGAAGCTCATTGGGAAACATGTCTACGAGCTCCTATAATAGATTAGAGAATAGTAGAGGTAGATGGTGAGAGGTGTTAGTTACTGTGGCTTCATCTTTGCACACTAGGACATAGTGAAAAACACTCAATGTGATCTCACACACAACTCTCATATATCTTTTGGTGGCTAAAAGCACTAAGTTTTTCCTATCGCTCATCATGGAGGCACTCAATTTCTGGTTGTGGCACTCATTCTGTTTTTGGTTGCTCACTCTCTCACCATTCTCTCCATGACGGGTAGATGCTTTCTTGTCGGTGATCACTTGACTTGGTGACATGGGTCGTAGCACATACTCCTTTCCCTTCATCTTGAAGCTATAGTGATTGGTACGCCTTGTTGGGAAAGTTGCATGGAAAACAAAAAAAATCTACGCACACGCAATGATCTATCCATCGAGATGCATAGAAATGGGGGGAGAGTGTGTCAGCGTGCCCTTGTAGACCAAAAGCGGAAGCGGTTGATGTAGTCGAACTACTTCTAGCTCCGACCGATCACGTACCGAATGTACGGCACCTCCATATTCTGCACACATTCAGCTAGGTGACATCGCTCACCTTCTTGATCCAACAAGACGTCGAGGTAGTAGATAAGTTCCGTCAGGACGGTGGCATGGTGACGGTGATGGTGAATTGATCCTCGCACGACTTTTCCTAAGCACTAAGAAAATATGACCAAGGGTGTAAACGATGGAGCGGGGCGCCACACAGGGCTAGGTAATTGTGTGTTGTGTGCTACCTGCCCCCTCCTCTTATATATAGGTGGGAGGGAGGGAGGAGCAGCCATAGGAGGTGCCCAAGTAGGAGGAATCCTACTTGGAGTCCCTCCCAAGCCGCGCGCCCCCCTGCCATATATAATCGAGATGGAAGGAAAGAGGGGGGAGAGGGAAGGAAGTAGGAATCCTAATCCAAACTTTCCTTGCCCTCCCCTCTTTCCTTCTCCTCACATAGGGCTGGTCTCTATAGGGGCACACCAGGGCTGGTGTGTTCCCTCACTTGGCCCATAAGGCCCATATCTTTGCCGCGGGTGCCCGAAACTCCTTTTCGGTGACTCGATAAGTACATGGTACCCTCGGGAACACTTCCAGTGTCTGAATACCATCATCCTATATATCAATCTTTACCTCTCGGCCATTTCAAGACTCCTCATCATGGCCGTGTTTTCATCCGGGACTCCGAACAATATTAAATCGTCATCGAACATTAAGCGTGCGGACCCTATGGGTTCGAGAACTATGTAGACATGACTGAGACACCTTTCCGGTCAATAAGCAATAACGGAACCTGGATGCTCATATTGTCTCCTACATATTCTACGAAGATCTTTATTGATCGAACTGTTAAGACAACCTACGTTATTCCCTTTGTCCACCGGTATGTTACTTGCCTCAGATTCGATCGTCGGTATCCACATACCTAGTTCAATCTCGTTACCGGCAAGTCTCTTTACTCGTTCCATAATACATCATCTTATAACTAACTCATTAGTCACTTTGCTTGCAAGGCTTCTTATGACATGCATTACTGAGAGGGCCCAGAGATACCTCTCCGATACTTGGAGTGAGAAATCCTAATCTCGATCTATGTCAACCCAACAAACACCTTCAGAGATACCTGTAGAGCATCTTCATAATCACCCAGTTACGTTCTGATGTTTGATTGCACACAAGGTATTCCTCCGGTATCCAGGAGTTGCATAATCTCATAGTCGAAGGAAGATTTATTTGACATGAAGAAAGCAATAACAATAAAACTGAACGATCAATATGCTCAGCTAACTGATGGGTCTTGCCCATCACATCATTCTCCTAATGATGTGATCCTATTCATCAAACGACAACAAATGTCTATGGTTAGGAAACTTAACCATCTTTGATTAATGAACTAGTCTAGTAGAGGCTTACTAGGGACACAATGTATTGTCTATGTATCCACACATGTATCAAGTTTCTAGTTAAAGCAATTCTAGCATGGATAATAAACATTTATCATGATATAAGGAAATATTTAACAACAACTTTATTATTGCCTCTAGGGCATATTTCCTTCACGCCTGTTGTGGATGACGTCGCAGTCGAATTGCCAAGGCCGTCCAAGTAGGAGGAGGCAAACAGACATGGGAACCACATCAGACTCCAATGTGTCTACGTATGTTCCAATCTTGAAGGAGACTTGAATGGTGTGCTCCACTTGAATGGTGTCGGAGTCGCTAAGACATGGGACCTTGTAGGGACGAGGATGCTTCATCTTGACGAATTGTAGCTTGGAACATGGCTCTTCACTTCCCAAATTGTGGCAACTTCCTCCGTCAATGATGACCTTCACGGAATGTCCATTGATGCCTGCTTTGGTGTGGAAGACGTGGCAACATTGGTCTTCATCTTGTTGGTGTTGAAGTGTTAAGACCTTAGAGACAACAAGAGCGGGGCTCGAAACATTGTCACAAAAGACTTGATCATCTTCCTCTTCTTTCACTCGCCAGTGCGTGGCCACATGCCAAGTGTTTCCACTTCTTCCTCACTCATGGAGTCAAGGGTGCCGTCATCGTTGGCGACCATGGTGCACCAAGTGGGGCATTCAAATGTGTTGTGGCCTCGACCTTGACATGTGAAGCATTTGATGGAACTCGTCTTGAAGGTCTCATCTTTTGTAGTAGGGGATGATGAAGTGCTCGGCTTGATGTTGCTTGTAGTAGGAGGATGACTTGAGGATGTCAAGGTTTTCTTGTAACTTGACTTGTCGTCGTTGCTTGGTGAAGCTTTCGTCGAGGTAGAAGGCGTCGTAGTCATTGGAGCTTGATATGTATGAATTGTAGGTCTTGGAAGAGTATTTGGCGTACTTGTAGTTGTCTTGCACTTGTCGCTTCGCCTTGGAGGCTTGGTGCACGAGCTCGACGAGGTTCGAGTATGGTTTGAAATCCATAATCTTCTCGATTGGATGGTTAAGTCCATTCAAGAATCGTGCCAAAGTTTGCTCCTCATCTTCCGTGACATTGGCTCGTATCATTGTAATCTCCATTTCATTGTAATAATCTTCAACGGACTTGGTGCCTCGCTTGAGAAGTTGCAATTTCTTGAAGAGGTCTTGAGTATAGTATGTAGGAACAAAACGCGCTCTCATGAACTCCTTCATTTGATTCCATGTTGTGATGGGTGGGTCCCCTTTGTTTGGCGCCTCCTAATGACTTGCTCCCACCAAACCAGGACACATTCTTGGAACTCAAGGGATAGCATTTCAATATTCCTTTCTTCTTCATAGTTGTGGAGGCGAAATATCTTATCGACCTTCAATGTCCATGAAAGGTAATCTTCAGGATCATTGCTTCCGGAAAACTTAGGCATGCTGAACTTGAGCTTGCCGCAATGTTATTCTTCAGTGCGTCCTGGGTCATGGTGATGGCGCTGTAATATCCAAAAAATTGGGTTATCAATTTTGGTGTTGTTATTCCTTCCCAGCGTTCTTTTTCAAAATCTTTCTTAGGAGTTTGATGGATGATCCTGAGAATCCAGGGAATTTTGAACCTTTCAGAACCTTGCCCCTATCTTTGACAATGGCTAAGACCACATTTGTATCTCCCAAATCCCATCAAAACCCTAATTCCAATTTGGATTTTGAATCCTGCCTTTGTGATTACAATGCAGCCGTCATTTATTTTGCTTTGTTGATCCTCCAAATAAAATCCCCAGAGATCCTCGTACACCTACAAACCCTGGACATGCAAAAATATTGCCAAGTCATATGCAATATTTTTCATCTGGGATTAATTCCTTTTCCTCTCTTTTTGAGTAATTAAATTCAGAGGCATAGCTAGACATCTCTAAATTTTATGAGAAATTATGGAGATGATCTTGATGCCTATTCCAAGCTAGGGGTAAAAATATTGGCCATATTTAAATAAGGGAAATTGCCATTTCCTTATTGAAGCCAATATTGCATTTCGATCACTTTCCAAAGGAACTACCATTCTGGTAGCCTGGAGAATTCACTACAAAAAAAGACACATCTGTGATATTTTGGCCTGAACGGTTTTTTTGTATCATGCTTATGACACTTCTATGACGATAATTGTGACAAACCCAGTATCATCATAGATGTGGTGGGCTCCTACTTCTATGACAAAAAATCATGACAGAAAATGGGCTTTTCCTCCTAGGCGGGCCGGAGACGCAGCTGCATGACATTCTTTTGGCCGTCCATGACAGAAAAAACCATGGTAGAAGTGGGGCAGGGAAAATATCGGTGAGTTCCTGGTTACGGTGGGTGGTCGGGTCGAGCGATGCACAGAGGGATTACACATTTCTCTCATACACGTACGTGCATGGATGCGAGGCATTGGGCTCTAACTGAACCCGAGCGAGGCGTTTGCGTACTGAACCTGAGTGATTGCACTAGCTATGCGTTACTGAACCCGAGCGATCGATTGATCCCTGACTGTTAACTGAACCCGATCGAGCAATTCCTTCACTACTGCTGCTAACTGAAGCCGATCGAACCTGCTGCCTCTTGATGAATAGTGAGCATTGTTGGGGGTTGTTTGATCAGTTCCCGGTGGGGGTCGGATGAACATGACCCCGTGGTAATAGAGGTTGTTGCCGCTGGATGAACAGGATCCCGATCGAGCCGGTTGGGGGTGGATGAACAGGACCCCATGGAGGGTTGGTTGAACAGTAGCTAGTGGAGGGCTGGATGAACAGTAGCCGTGGAGGACTGGTTGAACTGTAGCCGGTAGAGGCTGGACGAGCAGGAGCCCGTGGATGAATAGTAGCTATTGGAGGCCGGAGGGAGACGCCGTGGATGAATAGTCGTAGGTGGAGGCTGGAGGAGGTCGACGGTGGATGAATAGTAGCTTGTGGAGGATGGAGCCACTACAGGAATCACGCACTTTGCTGTCTGCCATGGCTGACGGCAAAGGCCTTTGTTGTCAGCTAGCAAACGATAACATGTCCGGCTGAATAAGCTACGACAAAGGGCACTTTGCCATTGGTAAAGATGAAATGGTCTTTGTCGTCCGCCAGCAGACGGCAAAGAGCCTGGATGGCACACATGTCAGGTTAGGTCCGTTAGGAGGTTAACAGTGCGTGCCTTGCCGTCTGCTGGCATACGGCGAAGACCATTACATCTTTGTCATCTAGCAGCGGACGGCAAAGTGCACAAATACGGTAGCCCAGCCGCCCCCAGGTAGCTGCCACGTGGAAAGCTATGCAGTCTACTTCCAGGCAGCAAAGCTACCAAGGTCTTTGCCGTCTGCTAGCAGACGGCAAAGTGGCCAAATAGGCCAGCCCAGTGCACCCTAGGTTGCACAGGTGGCTTCCATGTGGTAGCTTTGTCGTCTGCTAGCTAATTGCAAAGCTCTTTGTCGTCTGCCAACGGATAGTAAAGAGCATGTACAGCCCCTGTTTTTTCTCTTTTTCTTAAATTCATTCAATTTCACATATATATACACACATTTGAGAATACTTTCAACAAGCATAACAACACATATACATACCAAATTATATCCCTGCCATATGGATATGATCATCCAACACATATACAGACCAAATCAAAAGTCCATATGCAACATATATAGCTGGCCAACATATCCAACAACAAGCATACAATGGTTTCGTCCATACATACATATATAGGTAGCAAATTTCACATTGTTCATCCTACAAAATCAAAACAAAAAGGAAGCACAAGGAGAAAAGTAGACTCCATCAACGCAAGCTTCCTCATCGAAAGCAAATCTGCAAATTGGTAAAGAAGAAAGTTAGAATAAGAAGAAGAAGACTAGAAGAAGATGACTAGCTAGAAGAATAAGAAGAAGAAGAAGAAGAAGAAGAAGAAGAAGAAGAATTTTTATTCTCTTTCTCCTCTCCTCTTCTTTATCTTCTTCTTATAATTAAGGTAGGTAAAATACCATTTTTTATCTAAGCTAGGTAAAAATGCTAAGTGTAGGTCATTTTAGAGCTAAGCTAGGTAAATTGGTCATTTTGGAGCTTAGTAAGGTTATTATGTCATTTTCGTGGAAAATAAGCTAAGTCTATGTCATTTTGGAGGTAACAAAGATTATCATGGCATTTTTGAACTAAGTATGCTAAGTATGTCATAAATGAACTGAAGAAGCTAAGTATAGGTCATTATTTAGCTAACCTAGGTAGTTATGCCATTTTTTATCTAAGTAAGCTAATTATGTCGTAAATGAACTAGGTAAGCTAAGTATAGATCATTATTGAGCTATGCTAGGTAGTTATGCCATTTTTAGCTAACTAAGCATATTATGTCATTTAGAAGGAAAAATGCTAAGTATAGGTCATTTTATAGCTATTCTAGGTAAAGTATAGGTCAACTAAGCTTATTATGTCAATTTGGAGAAAAATAAGGTAAGTATAGGTCATTTTTGTGGTAACCTAGGTGATGATGCCATTTTTAGCCAACTTATGTAAGTAAAGCTCACTTTTCATCTAACTTAGGTAATTATGCCATTTAGAAGGAAAATAAGCTAAGTATGCATTTGTAAAGCAAAACACTAGAGAAAACTTACCCCTCGTCACAACAAATGTGATGAAGATCGCAACTAAGTTAACAATTGATCCAACATCATAATTATACCAAGCCTCATTATGAATGGCATACTTTCTAATCTTCTTAAGCATCAGGCGCATTGCATCTATCTTCAAACGCATTACATTCATGTTCATATTGTGATCATCGACAACATTAGCAACAAACAACTCCAATGGCATCTTCTCTTCTTCAATTCTTTTAATTTTTTCTTACAAATACTCATTTTACTTTTCAACTAAATTTAACTTCTCGACCAGAGGGTCGGTTTAAAATTTCGGTTCACATCCCTCCTAGATTAAAATATCTCTATGTCAGCTTGATGGCCATAATTGTCATAAATGCGAAATGCAACAAATAGTTATAGAAGAGAATTTACCACATCCGAATCATAAGGCAGGCGAGGGCCGACGGGGATGGACATCAAGACCATGGCACTATGTATAAGAAAAAATCATACAAAATAAGAAAATTATACAAGTAACTATATAAATCATACAAGTAACTATATAAATCAAGTACAACATAAAAAATTGAATACCTAATAATAATCTGGATCGTCAGGATCAATAAATGCTTCGGGATCAATAAATGCATCGTCGTCATCACTATCAGTAATGACGTGCTCATCATCATCAATAATAAATGCATCATCATGTGGAAGGCCACATTTATGTAATCGGTCAAGCATTGACTGGTCATCCGTAGGAGTAACCTCTTCTAGTTCATGCTCTTCTTTTTCCAGCTCAGGGGTGAAGTCGGGTTCACTGTCATTGTCTACTTCAATGTTCTAGCATGAAGTAGAGCGGTTCCTGAAACGTTTTTTTGGAAAGACGTGTTTCTTGTAAGAATTCTCCTTAATATATGTCTGGGTTAATGTGAGGTTCATAATCTTGTTCATTGGGGGAGATGGTCTAACACGTGGCGGCACTTCATAAACAACATCCCAACCATTGAGATTTGGATCACTTTGATAGGCACACGGTAGATAGAAAACTTGGGTTGCCTATTTAGCCATTATATATACATTGGCAACATCCAAATGGGTGCTTTGTTTGATTTCCACTAGCCCTAAGTGTTCATGAGTCCTTCTAGTCTCCTTCGGCTGGAACCAATAACATTTGAAGACTACGACGTTTGGTGGGTTTGCACCATAGAATTGAAGTTCATCAATTGCTTCAACTCTTCCACAATACTCGGTATCTCCTTCGCCGATAGCAGAGACACAACAATTTGTAGACTTTCGATTGGCCATAGATAGCTCTTTGCCATAGGTACGGAAGCGATACCCGTTGATGTCGTATTTGTCAAATGAATGGACCGTAAAGTCAAAACCATTAGCGACTTGTCTCAAATCAGCGTCCATAAACTCTGAATTAGCCTACATGTTTAATACGAAAGGGATTGTTGCATTAGCCACAAATTAGATGAAGTAATGAAACGGTCTAATGGAAATTACCGTTTGTTTGAAGCAAGAGATGAAACCAGGATAGCTGCCTCCATGCTTTGCTAGAAGCTCATAATCTTCGACGGAATCCTTTAGGATGACCACACCATACGAGAATTTGGAGACGTATCGACTGTATCAAATTTATCCGTGAATAAGAGCAGTTCAAAGGAATTAGAAGTTGTGAAAGAATGTACCAAGAACTTACTCGATGTACGACTGCACTTATGTTTGGTTGGTGAAAATATACAATGAAATGATATGCCATTCTTCGAAATCCAACATTAAGGAATTAGAAGCACCAGCTGGTGCGAGATCCCCTTCGAATAGGCTGAGGTTGGATCCACCATTTTTATGTTCGTCAGCACTGTACCGAGGCTTAGGATTATGCAAATGACGATTTTTGGCTTCGTAGTGTGCTATCATGAAGTTTGCCGCCTCCTCAGTAATGAATGCCTCAGCCATGAATGCTTCAATTCTATGTTTATTTTTACATTTTGCTCGTAGCATCTTCTGCATCCTCTCAGTTGCGTAGCACCAACGATTTTGCACGGGCCCCCCAATATTGCCTTGGTTGGGAGATGCAAAATCAAGTGCTGCATAGGATTAAAGAAGCCCGGCAGAAAGATTTTCTCTAACTCATAGATCAACTCTGGTGCCATCTCTTCCATATCTTCTAGCAGGCCAGGCGATAGTTCTTTCACACAAAGAACACAGAAGAAATAGCTCAGCTCTCCCAGTACTAGCCATTCATCCTCAGGGATGAAGCCACGCAACATCACTAGCATTACCCACTCAATCGTTATGTGCCAATCATGACTCTTGAGACCAAATATCTTCAATTTATCAAGACTTGCTCCCCTCTTTAGATTCGCTGCATACCGATCGGGGAACATCAACTGCTTTTGCACCCACAAGATAATTTCCCTCATAGCTGGCCTTCCAAGAATGAACCATGCCTTTGGCTTCATCCAGTTTTCCTTTCCTTTTGGTTCTTTCATGTTTTGTAATGGTCTATCACACAGCGCCTCCAGATCGACTGTAGCCTTAGTATTATCCTTTGACTTCCCCTCTATGTCGAAAAATGTACCAAAAAGTGCCTCGGCGATATTCTTTTCGGTGTGCATCACGTCGATGTTGTGTGGGCAAAGGAGGTCTTTGAAGTAAGGCAGATCCCACAAGCATGTCTTATGATTCCAGGCATGTTTCGAATTATACTCCTTGAAATACCCTTGATGCTCTTGATCTGTCTTGAGAGCGTTTAACTGATCCAGGGTCTCTTGGCCTGTCAACGCAGGTGGTGCAGAGTTTTTGACAACTCTACCTTTGAAGAAGTTCTCCTTGCCTTTCCTGAACTTTTGGCGAGGATGCAGGAACTGTCTATGCATGTCGAAGCAAGAAAACTTACGACCGGCCTAAAGCCAACAAAACTCAAGAGCTCCCTTGCATGTGGGGCATGGGAACCTTCCATGCACACACTAGCCAACAAATAGCGCATATGCCGGCAAGTCATGCATCGAGTACATGTACCAGACATGCATTATGAAGTTTCTTTGCTAAAGGCGTCGTACATCTTGAACCCATTATCCCAGGCTTCTTGCATTTCGTCCTTCAGCGGCTGCATGTACACATTCATATTCTTCCCTGGATAGTTGGGCCCTGGAATTATCAACGTCAGGAAAATGTTCTTTCTTTGCATAATCTGTCCAGGGGGGAGATTGAGTGGAAAGACAAATACGAGCCAACAACTATATTGGGCAGTCGTCAGACCAAACTCACGGAACCCATCCGTGCTGATGTGGACTCGAGGATGCCTCGGATCTGTCGCTTTGTCATCATGTAATGCATTGAAGCGCTTCCATGCTTCACCATCCGATGTGTGCACCATCATCAGCTTCCCATCTGCATCTAGTTGGGTTCTTTTGCCCGTTTTGTGCCATATCATCTATCTGGTTGTCTCTTCGACCATGAAAAGATGTTGAAGTCTTGGTATGGTTGGCGTATACCGAAGAAAATTAACAGGGATTTTGGTCTGTGTCTTCTCACCCATACGATTGTGTACCACAACATACCTAGATGAGCAAATAGGACAATAGTTCAAGTCCGCATGCTAAAGCCTAAATAAGGCACATCCTTTCTCACAGGCATGTATCTTCTCATAGGTGTAACGCCAAAGATGCGGCTATATCTCCCACGTGTCGAGGCACGACTTATAGGCATAACCGCATGTTGTTTTTGTCGCAAGAAGGGTCATCTTCACAAAATCCCATGTACAAGAACAAGGATAGATAAATAGTTGGCTTACAATCTCCATGTCACACAAAGATTAAATAATTCATACATCATTCAGAGTACACACATAGTCCGACTACGGATGAATCCAAAAGAAAAGAAGACAACCCCAAATGCTAGATCCCGATCATCCCAACTAGACTCCACTACTCATCATCCAGAAAAGACACATAGTAACGGCTAAGGTCCTCGTCGAACTCCCACTTGAGTTCGGTAGCATCACCTGCACTGGTATCGTCGGCACCTGTAACTGTTTTGGTAGTATCAATGGGTCATGAGGACTGAGCAATCCCAAAACCCATGAGATGAAGACTATTTAAGCTCATGGGTAGGATGTGATTATGAGGTGGACTTGCAGCAAGCACAAAGAAAATATGGTGGCTAACATACGAGTACAAGAGTAAGATGAGAAACTATGCAATGGACGCAAAGCTAGAAGTGATCAAGAAGTGACCCTGAACTACTTACGTTGATACATAACCCAACCATGTTCACTTCCTGGACTCCGCCGAAAAGAGAACATCACGGCTACACACACGGTTGATGCATTTTAATAAAGTCAAGTGTCAAGTTCTCTACAACCGGATATTAACAAATTCCCATCTGCCACATAACTGTGGGCACGACTGTCGAATGTTTATACCCTGCAGGGGTGTCCCAACTTAGCCCATCAGAGCTATGAGCATGGAGGTATGGCATGGCAAAGTGGTGCACATGATATGAAAAATTTGCAGACTTGGAAAATTATACCCCTCTCAGATCTAGAGTTTGACCCAGGCACGGATTTCGAGGCAGCCGAAGATGTCACCGAAGATCTCGCCAGAGATGATGGGGCGGCGGCCGCCCGGAGCTCGAGGGAGAGTCGGAGAGGCCGGGGGTGGATGGATCCGGCCGGCCGACGCCGGATCCGGCTAGAGGACGAGGGGCGGCGACGCGGGACGCCGGCGTCGGGTGGCAGGGCGCCGGTGGGCGGAGGCTAGGAGTGGCGGCGACGGTTCGGCGGCGGCGGCGTGCGGGGAACGGCGGCGAGCGGCGGGCGAGGCACCCGGGAGGCGCGGGCAAGGGAGGCAGGCGGCGGTGGCTTGGGACGGAGAAGGGCCCGCTTTGGGCTGCGGCGTGCATTGGCGGCATGGGGGGCGCGGTGCCACGTGGCGGCATGCCACTGGCTCGTGGCGGCGGCGCAGGCGTGTCCGGTTGCGGGAGGACACGTCCGGCAGCCGAGAGGGAGAGGGGGTTAGGGTTAGCCCGTGAATTTCGGGGGAGAGGGCATATTTGTAAGTAGGGGGGGCTAGGAGAGTCCAAATAAGGTGCGTTTTTTGCCCACACGATCGTGATCCAACGATGGAGAATATGGAGGGGGTTTAGATGGGCTAGTGGGCTGTTTTGGAAGGGTGCTGAGCTGCAAAGAGAGAGGGGATTTTGCGGTTACCCGGTTAACTGTTGGGGCATCAAACGACCTTCAAATGGAACAAATTTGAAAGGCGGCCTACCAGTGATGTACCAAGGCCACTCGACAAATATCGACCCATTCTGAGAATGTTTTTCTCCCGCTCATGAAACGAGATCTGAGAGGTGCAATGGGTGCATGTGGGAGTGTTGGATTCCGAAACGGACAACAGGGAAAATGACCGGATGCATGAGACGAACATGAATGCAAATGAGATGCACATGATGACATGAGATGAAAAGCATGACATGAAAATGCAAAACGAAAGACAAAAACCCAACCACGAAGGATATAGCATATCACATAGCCGGAAATGGGAAGAGTTGGAGTTACAATTATGGAAAATTACATCCAGGGTGTTACAACTCTCCACCACTACAAGAGGATCTCGACCCGAGATCTAGGACTGAAAGAACTCCGGATATTCTGAATAGAGGTGATCCTCACGCTCCCAGGTGGCTTCTCGGTCGGAATGGTGTGACCACTTAACTTTTAGGAATTTGATCGACTTGTTGCGAGTTTTGCGCTCGGTTTCTTCTTGGAGGTCAATCTCTTCGAAGTTGATACTGCACTCAGGCATCTTGAAGCACTAGCGAAGCTGTGACACGTGAAACACATCGTGCACATTTGCGAAGTAGGACAGAAGCTCGAGTTGATAGGCGAGGTCGCCTCTTTTATAAATGATCTTGAAATGACCCACGTATCTAGGGGCAAGCTTCCCTTTGATACCGAAGCGTTGAGTGCCTTTCATTGGAGAGACGCGGAGGTAGACATGGTGTCCGATCTCGAAAGCCAAGTCATAATGCTTGCTATCATAGTAACTTTTCTGACGCGATTGCGTGGCTTTGAGATTTTTGCGCATGACTTTACACATTTCTTCAGCTTCTGTGATCAAGTCATTGCCAAGAAGTTGGCGTTCACCAGTCTTGGACCAATTGAGAGGAGTACGACACTTTCTGCCATAAGGAATTTCAAATGGGGCCTTGCCCAAACTTGCTCGGAAGCTGTTTTGTAGGAGAACTCGGCATATAGGAGACAATCTTCCCACTTCATACCGAAAGAGATGACACAAGCTCTGAGTATTTCTTCGAGGATTTGATTGACTCGCTCGACTTGGCCACTTGTTTGAGGATGGAAAGTTGTGCTGAAGCGAATGTTGGTGCCCATGGCCTTCTGGAAGGAGTCCCGGAATTTAGAAGTGAAAATGCTTCCGCGGTCTGAAGAGATCAATTGCGGAATACCGTGCAACGAGACAATACTGGAGGTGTATAGCTCTGTGAACTGAGCTACCGTGATAGATTCTTTGATTGGAAGGAGATGAGCCACTTTTGTAAGCTTGTCAATGACAACGAAACTAGTATCATTCCCAAGCTTGGACTTGGGAAATCCAGTGACAAAGTCCATTTCGATATGATCAAACTTCCATTCTGAAATAGCAAGAGGTTGGAGGAGACCAGCTGGTCATTGGTGTTCTGCTTTCACCCTCTGACAGACATCACATTCTTTCATGAATTGAGCAATCTCTCGCTTCATTAGAGTCCACCAATATGATTGCTTGAGGTCATGGTACATCTTCGAACTGCCTGGATGAATGGAAAGAAAAGAATTGTGCTCTTTGTTCATTATGACCTTCCTTAGATCAACTTTAGGAACCACAATCTTGTACTCGAAGAATAAGGTGTCCTTGTCATCAATGCAATAGCACTTGTATTTGGGTAAGCCCTTGGCAATACCATGTTTCACCCTCTTCACCATGGTGTCAAGGAGTTGTGCCTCACGAATTTGGTCATCCAAAGTTGGAGTTACTTGAAGGTTGGCAAGAAAACCTTGAGGAACAACTTGGAGGTTGAGCTTGTGGAAGGCTTCACAAAGATCCGGTTGGAATGGCTTGAGAATTAAGTTGTTGGAATAAGCCTTCCTGCTCAAAGCATCTGCAATCACATTGTCCTTGCCTGGAGTGTATTTAATACTTGGATTGTACTCTTGCATCATTTGGACCAAATGAGTTTGCCTGAGGTTGAGGTTGGGTTGAGTGAAGATATATTTGAGGCTCTTCTGATTGGTGAAAATGTCTACTTGCCTTCCCAACAAGATATGTCTCCATGTTATTAATGCATGGACAACTTCAGCCAACTCAACATCGTGAGTGGGGTAGTTCCTTTCATTTGGCTTCAGCTGATGATAAGTATAAGCCACAACTTTCTTCTCTTGCATTAACACAGCACCGGGATCTTGCAATGAGGCATCATAGAAAACTTCGAATGGCTTGGATTCTTCAAGAGGAGTTAGGACAGGAGCTGAGACTAGCTTCTCTATGAGAGTGTTGAAAGAAATGTCACACGCGGGAGTCTAGGAATACTAGACATGCTTCTCGAGGAGGTTGGAAAGAGGCTTTCCAATCTTTGAGAAATTCTAAACGAATCTTCGGCAATAGCATGCAAGCCCAAGGAAACTGCGGTGCTGCTGGACATTGTAAGGAGGCTCCCAATTCACAATTGCAGAAACCTTCTCCGGATTAACAGCAATGCCCTTGGCGGAGATGATGTGTCCAAGGTAAAGAACTTCATCAAGCCAAAACTCACATTTGGAAAACTTCGTGTAGAATTTATACTCTCTAATCTTGTCGAGCACCAATCGCAAATGTTTGGCATGATCCTTCTTATTCTTGGAGAACACCAAGATATCATCAAGATACACCAGGACGAATTCATTTGTGTATGGGTTGAAGATGATTCATCATATGAGAGAATGTTGGAGGAGCATTGACAAGGCCAAAATACATGACCGTATATTCATAAGAACCAAAGCTTTTTCTGAATGTTGTCTTGGGGATATCTTATTCACGAATGCAAATCTAATGATACCCCATATGGACATCTAGTTTGGAGAACACCTTTGCACCTTCAAGTTACTCGAATAGCTCATTGATGTTGGGAAGTGGGTACTTGTTATTGATTGAATCCTTGTTCAATGGACGGTAATCGACACAAAGTCGGTCTGTGCCATCCTTCTTCTGGACAAAAAGAACACTACAACCCCACAGAGATGAACTCGGTCTGATCAAACCTAGACGCTCTTGTTCATCGAGCTGTTTCTTCAATTCCTTCAGCTCCCTTGGTCCAAGCTTGTATGGACGCTTGCAAACGGGTTCAGTACTAGGCTCAAGATCGATAACGAACTCAACTGGCCGGTGAGGAGGTATACCCGGAAGCTCTTCTGGAATGACATCTTGGTACTCACAAACAACTGGAATCTGAGAGATAGCGTCTAACTTTCCCTTCTCATTGAGAGAGAATAACCGAATGGTTTCATCATGAGTGGCATATATGATCACATCCTCAGAAGAGTGTGTCGACATAATCTCCCTGGCAGCATAATCAAGGAAGGCCTTGTGCTTAGAAAGCCAATCCATGCCAAGAATTAGATCAATATCAGAGTCGCCGAGAACAATTGGAGAAGCTAGAAATTTATAGTTGCCCAACTTGATGGAAACATCGGGAGCTACCAAACTAGAAGTCATAAGCTTTCCTGGAGAAACAACTTGCATAACTTTCGACAAAATATCTGTGTCAACATTGTGCTCCGATGCAAATGGGTATGACATGAAAGAATGCGATGCACCAGAATCAAACAATACTTTTGCAGGAATGGAGTTAGCTAAAAGGTTACCCATGATCACATCTGAAGAATCCTCTACTTAAGCTGCATTCATCATGTTCACCTTAGCATGCTTGGGATTATGCTTGACCACTATACTGCTTGAAGACCTCATAGGAGGAGGAGGCGGAAGGCGCCTTTGGTTTAAGCACTTGTTTGCATAGTGACCTTTCTGCTGACACTTGTTGCAAGTAACGTCTAAGAGCGGACAGTGATAAGAAGGAGGAGCACATGTCCTCAGAGCTTGAGTCTGAGACTTGTTCTGATAGCCTGGGTTGGGTGGGTGGGATGATCCATGGCCACCTTTGTTCTTCTGCTGGTAGGGCTGACGAAACGGAGGAGGCGGAGGAAGCCATAACTTCTGTTGCTTAGCTGCCACTTGTGAGGAAGAAGACTGAATTGCATCCCTGATTCCCTTATTTGAAGCCTCACACTTGAGCCGAGCACCTTCTTGCTTGAGGGTCATGTTATAGAACTAGTCAAACTGAGTAGCCTCAACAAGAACGAGAGCTAACCGCAGATCCTCTCTGAGGCCACCCCTGAAGTGATAGATCATGCTCTTTTCATCACGAACGTCCTGCCTTGCAAAGCGAGCAAGTTTCTGAAACTGGATGTTGTATTGATACATGGAGATGCTTCCTTGCTTGAGATTGTGGAATTCCTCACACTTTCTCTCGACAACACTTGTTGGAATGTGATGAGCTTTAAAGTCTCGGCAGAAGTCATCCCACGTAATCACTCGAGCCCCTCTAGAATCTTGGTATTGTTGATACCAATCAGCTGCTTGGTCCTTGAGATGAAAAGAAGTGAACTTGACAAAGTCCTTAGGCCTCACATTGCTACATTCAAAATGCTTGCTGATGTCCACGAGCCAATCATCAACATCCATGGCCTCGGCACAGTCGCTGAAGGACTTTGGCTGATTTGCAAGGAACTGGTTGAGGGTAGCAAACTAAGGCTAATTGCTGAATTGCCCTTGATCTTGATTCCCTTTGTTGCCTTGGCCTTGGTTGCGCTCTCGCAAGAGTTGCAAAAGCAACTGGGTGTTGACGTTGGTGGCTGCCATGATAGCTTGCCATGCCTCCAGAGGCGATGGAGGTGGAGTGTTCGCCCGATCCCCATCGTTGCAGTCCGAATTTAGACGCGTTGGAGGAGCCATCCTGAAGAGGGTGACATCCATTAGAACCGTGATAGACAGATAGAAAAGCTGAATCAACGGATAGAAACTGCAACATATAGTCTTCACAATAAACATTCGAACATAGATTGAACGAATGAATTCCAAAGTTAACATTACACAAGCATTAAGGTGAGAAGCCACTTAGATAAAGGTTGATGAATGAAACTAGAAGGTACGACTGGAACAAATAAGTCGTAAGGATTACTCAATCACATACCAATTATCAGTCAGAAGAATAACTAAGAGCTACTTGAATTCCCACCTATAAACTCCCGAAACTTTCTGATTATGCAATCTGGTGTTGGGGATACAGGGAGGCACAATATATATCACACAACTAACAAGCCCTACGCTCCAACTGTATCCATCCGTCAACACATGACCAAGAAAACTCCGGAAATCGTGTACCTCATCATTCGAAAAGCATCCGTTAAACGAGCTGTGGCAATACTCCCAAATGCCCTCCCCAGTACTGGGTGGCGTCGAGGTTATATCAGCACTAACTGCATAAAAGAGATTTTCAATGTCGGCGAACTCAGGTATTCCGGAACTGCAACGATAAAATTGTGACGACAACACCTCGAAGCTCAACTCCCCGGGACATGGCCACAACCCCTAAATGTCAGGAGGCAACAAGAACAATGTTCTCATCACAAGAATATCGTAACGACTCCAAGATACGTGCGTGATCCTAATTTTTTTAGTAAAATTGAGGAGAGGCAAGTCAAAACATCTATGTCAGAAGGCCTCACCAGAGCGACGAAGGGGACTGTGGAGTAAAAGAATCCTACTGTCCGATATATATAATCCTCAGACTCAAAACATTTTGTTCTAGACTCAACAACGTCAGCGATTCGATCAAGCAGGGGGCTCCGAAGTCGGGGATGGCTCTGATTACCAACTTGTAACGCCCAAGATGAGGCTATATATCCCACGTGTCGACGCATAACCGCATGTTGGTTTTGTCGCAAGAAGGGTCATCTTCACACAATACCATGTACAAGAACAAGGATAGATAAATAGTTGGCTTACAACTGCCACGTCACACAAAGATCAAATAATTCATACATCATCCAGAGTACACACATAGTCCGACTATGGACTAATCCAAAAGGAAAGAAAACAACCCCAAATGCTAGATCCCGATCGTCCCAACTGGGCTCCACTACTGATCATCCGGAAAAGACACATAGTAACAGCCAAGGTCCTCGTCGAACGCCCACTTGAGTTCGGTAGCATCACCTGCACTGGTATCGTCGGCACCTACAACTGTTTTGGTAGTATCTGTGAGTCACGAGGACTCAGCAATCCCAAAACCGACGAGATCAAAACTATTTAAGCTTATGGGTAGGATGTGGTTATGAGGTGGACGCGAACCTAGAAGTGATCAAGTAGTGATCCTAAACTACTTACGTTCATACATAACCTAACCATGTTCACTTCCCGGACTCCGCTGAAAAGAGACCATCACGGCTACACATGCGGTTGATGCATTTTAATAAAGTCAAGTGTGAAGTTCTCTAAAACCGGATATTAACAAATTCCCATCTGCCACATAACCGTGGGCATGGCTCTCGAAAGTTTATACCCTACAGGGGTGTCCCAACTTAGCCCATCACAAGCTGTCATGATCAACGAAGGATATTCCTTCTCCCGGAAAGACCCGATCAGTCTCGGCATCCCGATTACAAGATATTTCGGCAATGGTAAAACAAGACCATCAAGACCGCCCGAATGTGCCGACAAATCCTAATAGGAGCTTCACATATCTCGTTCTCAGGGCACGTTGGATGAGACATCCTACGAGTGAAACCAACCCTCAAGTTTCCCTGAGGTGGCCCCGCAGTCTACTCGGTTCGGACCAACACTCAGAGAAGCACTACCCCAGGAGGATTGAATAAAGATGATCCTCGGGTTAATTAGTCCCTAGGCAAAATATTAGGTTGTTATTAGGAAAATGTTAAAACCAAGGTTGGGCCTTGCTGGAGGAGTTTCATTCAAAGTGAACTGTCAAGGGGGTCCCATAACTCCAACCGTGTAAGGAACGCAAAATCAAGGAACATAACACCGGTATGACAGAAACTAGGGAGGCAAGAGGGGAACAAAACACCGAGCAAAATACCAACCCTTCCACCATAGATATAGATGCATTAATTAAAACAAGAGATAATGTGATATCCCAACATATCCATGTTCCAACAAGGAACAACCTGCAAGGCACCTGCAACTAGCAACGCTATAAGTGGGGCTGAGCAAAAGCGGTAACATAGCCAAACAACTGTTTGCTAGGAAAGTGGGTTAGAGGATTGACATGGAAATATGGGAGGGATTATAAACAAGTGGTAAGTAGAGCGACATAGCAATAGAGAGAACAACTAGCAAGCAAAGATAGAAGTGATATCAAGGGTAATGATCATCTTGTCTACAAAGTTCTCAGGGTTGTCGAAAGCTTGCTCCTCGTAAACGTACTCAACAGGTTCCTCGCCCACGAAATCATCTCCCGGCTCTACCAAAAGAAAGAACACAAGCAATGGAACAGCAATCAATCATGATGCAATGCACAGGCAACATGATGCAAGACATGGCATGGAATGCAAGGTATGATGTGTAATGCATATGGGTACTCCGAAATGGAAAGGATGATCAAGGCATCAACTTGGCAAACCAAGTATGCTGCTAGAAAGATTGAGTGATTTCGGATGAAATTGATATAAGGATCACCAGAAACAGATGCACGGTTTGCAAATGACAAGCAAAACAAGAGCGATGCAAAGCTGCGATGAACATGATCATAGCACTTAAGATGCAACAAGAAACCACGCTACAACACGCCAACATCGCAACAAAGCACATGTCAGTGAAGTACATGTGAAGCTCTACAAATCATGAACACTGAGCTCCTGCTATAACTAACTAGAACATACTTAAAATAGCATGGCAAAAATGCAAATGATGATAGCTTCACAGACTTGGTGAAAATACTAAACATGGTATAAACAACATCAGGTTGCAAAGTTTAGAGCTAGCAAACAACATGCAATAGGAACATATAATCATAAACAAAGGCATTGCATGCTAGTACTAAAGGCAAATAATAAAGCTCCCTTGCTGAACTTTAGCCAAAGATGCACAGAAAAAATGGTAGCCCTAATGCAAACATGGCAAGTGATATGATCAGTTTCAGACATAGTAGAAAAACATGGCATGGCGGAAATATATTCATGATAGCAACTTTGCAAGCTCATTCCGCTCACCACAAAGCATTACATGGCATCATAAGATAACCAACATTAAGAAGACACATTTATGAAGCTAAACATGGCAAGAGAAAGTTCATAGGGTGCATGGATCACTAACAAAACACATGGCAAAAATGAACTTCATTTTAACAATCTGCCAGCAACAATATTTAGCAAAAGTAGGTCATGGTAATGACAAGCTATATTACTCCATAATTACAACCAGAGGCAAGAATGGATAGAGCATAACCATATCTTCAAAACACTCTTACTGAACTACCTCAAAATGTGCATGGATCTACTTGTGCCAACAAGACAACATAGCATAATAATGTAACAGTAAAAGACTTAGCAAAATTACTAAGTGTCTGAAAACAGCAACATCATGTGGCCTACTTTGCATGCTTGTGCTAGTCACCACAGAGCTCATAAAAATACAAGGCTTTCACCACTGTAAAGATGATATGGAGATGCTCCTAAAACATGTAGACATGATCCTCATAGGATGCACACACAAAATACAATGAAAATGACAAATTGGCAAATTATGATAAGTTACAGCAGACAACATCATATAACACTTTTGGAATGAAGGTTAGGGCATCAATATGGACAGTAACATGCATGCGAATGACACTACCATGAAGAGCATCGTGATATGAACATTTTGATATAACACATGAGAAAATCGGAGCTATGAGCATGGAGGTATGGCATGGCAAAGTGGTACACATGATATGAAAAATTTGGGGACTTGAAAAAAGATACCCCTCTAAGATCTAGGGTTTGACCCTGGCACGTATTTCGAGGCAGCCGGAGATGATGGGGTGGCGGCCGGAGCTCGAGGTAGAGTCGTGGAGGCCGGGTGGAGGACAGATCTGGCCGGCCAGTGCCGGATCCGGCCGGAGGACGAAGGGCGGCGACGCGGGACGCCGGCGTCGGGCGGCGGGGCACCGGCGGGCGGAGGCGGGGAGTGGCGGCAACGGTGTGCGGGGAACGGCGGCGAGCGGCGGGCGAGGTGTGCGGGAGGCGCGGGTGAGGGAGGTAGATGGCGGCGGCGGCTTGGGCTGGCGGAGGTTCCACTTCGGGCTGGGACGGGCTTCGGCGGCGGGGGCGGCAGGGTGCAACGTTGCGGCATGCCACTGGCTCGGGGCGGCAGGGCGGGTGTGTCCTACAGCGGGCGGACACGTCCTGTGGCCGAGAGGGAGAGGGGGTTAGGGTTAACTAATGAATTTCCGGGGAGAGGGCATATTTATATGTAGGGGAGCTAGTTGAGTCCAAATGAGGTGTGGTTTTCGCCCACACGATCGTGATCCAATGACGGAGAGCATGGATGGGGTTTAGATGGGCTAGTGGGCTGTTTTCGAGGGGTGCTAGGCTGCAAAGAGAGAGGGGCTTTTGTAGTTACCCAGTTAATCGTTGTGGCATCAAAAGACCTCCAAATGGAACAAAATTTGACAAGCGTCCTACCGATGATGTACCAAGGCCACTCGACAAATCTCGACCCATTTACGAGAATGTTTTTCTCCTGCTCACGAAACGAGATCTGAGAGGTGCAATGGGTGCATGTGAGAGTGTCGGATTTTGAAACGGACAACGGGGAAAATGACCAGATGCCTGATATGAACACGAATGCAAATGAGATGCACATAATGACATGAGATGAAAATCATAACATGAACAAAATTCAAAACGAAAGACAAAAACCCAACCACGAAGGATATAGCATATCACATAGCCGAAAATGGCAAGAGTTCGAGTTACAATTATGGAAAATTACATCTGGGAGTTGCATAGGGCATCTTAAGAGCACGGAGGATTTTGTCTGACTGGTACAGGTTTGTAGGTAGTACATGGCCTTTGGGTTGAAAACGTCCAAATACTGTCATCATTGCATCGTACCATTCTCTGGCAGAGTTGAATTGAGCCTTCAGAGCTACTATCTGTGAGATGGCATCCAGCTGACAGAGCTCAATGTGCTCGTGGAGAGGATGTTTGGAAGACTCCAACATTTCATTGAAGGCCTTTGCAGATTCCTCCATCTCATCTCCCGAGTCCCGAGCATCATCAAAGTCTTGCACCATGTCTTGCATCCTGGTACCATGCTCATCGGTGCAACGACGAAGCACCTCAACTCTGGCACATTGGGCAGACTCGCCATGAAATGTCCACACCATATAATATGGCATAAAACCCCTCTTCTGCAGGTGTTTGCCTATTTCATCACGTGTCCTCTTGTGCCAGTTGTTGCACCCGGCACATGGGCACCATATTGTCCTCTAGCCATTTGCAAATGCGGCTCTCAGAAACACCTTGGTATTTGTTAACCATTCAATGGTCATGTCTTTCTAACTAGTTTGACCAATGTACATCCACGCACGATCACTCATCTTACCTAGCTATTGGACACATAACAAAAAAAAATATAAATCAACATGTATGTATTCATCAGTTAATGGAGTTTGTCAATTTTATTACATCCATGCAACCCAGACGCTAATAGGTAAAGATAGGTCCTAATCCCACCAGAGTATGTGTAGATTTGGTTCATTTTCCCATGCTCTGCTCTGGATCCGGCACAAAATTTCGGCAGTACCTCCCCGCTGTTCTCCTGATACATGTCTCGGCAATAAGTAGAGAGGATGTGTACCCAGAGAACAACAGGGAGGTAGTGACGAAATTCTGCATCGGATCCGGAGCAGAGCATATGGGAAAACGAACCCAATCTACACATACTGGGCTATACATGGATAATGTTGGACAATTCGAAAGAATCATGGTTATAAATATGCAAATGCATGCATATTTATAGATGTAACCCTTTCGAATGGGAGACGCATAGTGGTCACGCATACTGATGATTGAAGACACCTATAGCTAGCAAGTTTCATTGGCATGAAGATCGAAACAGAGCAAATGAAGGGGGGAGGAGGAGATGTCATTTGTGCTCACCCACGAATGCAAGGGCGGAGCTTGTCGAACACTAGAACCTCGCAGCGACGAACAAACCGCACATTTAAATCGAAAGATGACTAACATAGCAATATTTTTATTTCCGTCAACTTAACTAAATATTTACAACAGGACGAGCGGGTTAGGGGGTTCCCCGGCGTCGATGGAACCCTAAATTGCGAGTATCATCGGTGCGAGATACAAGTGGCGCTCAGAGTTGAACACTAGATCCACATCCCACAAGTGATGCCAACGCCCGGCGTTCCGCGCGCAACAATAGTTCTGGGGGCCAATGACGGTCGAACACCTTTGCGAATTTGTCTGGCAGCCTCTGCGATGAGGATTAAAGACATTTTCTGAATCTTCAAACTACCAAACCAACTTGAGTCAATTTGGGCATTTTAAGTTTCAACACTTGGCTTTTAATCGTCATCGCAGAGGTTGCAAGACAAATTCGCAAAGGTGTTCGACCGCTGAGGGAGTCCTGGTGACGGGGATATACTTCGCGGTTTGACCCGGCCGGATGTATGACCCGGCCGGTTTTGGCGACTCACTTGTTACCCGCCCTGACTTGACGACTCACTAAGTGACCCGCTCGAGCCTGGCGACTCATGGGTAACCCGACAAGCGGGTCAGAGGAGCGACAAGACCCGGTGGCCCAGAAGGTGGTTCATGGAAGGCCAGCTCACGTTATGTTATGTAGGCTTAAGAGGAAAGTATAAGGAATATTCCCTTACAAAGAAAGAAAGACTAGGACTCCACTTGTAATAGATAGTCCTAATCCTACTAGGACTCCACATGTAACCCGCCCCTCTAACTTATATATGGAGGAGCAAGGCTCCCAAAGGGGGACAAGTTTAGATAGAAAAATCAATAGCTTTCGAGATAGAGGTAGCGAAACCTCGCCCTTGTAACCATGAGCATCATCATCATCAATATCAATGAAGCAGGATGTAGGTTTTTACCTCCACTATGATGGGCCGAACATGGGTAAATACCTCACGTCTCTCGTCCCACTCAAGCCCTCTTAAGAAACCACATAGATGTGCTGGCCTCGTGACTAAGTTCTGACACTAAGGACATCTGCCATGACAAATCCATGATAGTTGGTGCCCACCGTGGGGCCTGCGCATGGTGGTGTTAGTTCTTGGAGGGATTTTTTCAGGGATCAAAATGTTCGTGACCTGCTGGATGCAAAAAGCCGGCGCCAAAGATAACATCGTCAACGAACCGTCGAAATCGAAATTTAGAAGATCGAGTTCAAGATATGCTAGGGTTTTGTCATATGCGCCACCGAACGCGCGATCGGTCAATACAATGGATCGATGACTGCTGCAGAGACCTGTCTCGCCACGTGAAGATCAAGACAAAAGGGATGACAACGACCCAGAGGAGGATTTCATCTTCAACGCCACAACTCGCCTGGTCCGAGTCTTCCCCGGACCTCCGTGTCACCGAGTCACCTTGGCTTCGAGACGCCTCCTCATCCTCGAGCCGGCCTCAAGTTACCTTAGTGTAACCCGCGGTATTTAAGACGCCTTGCCAAGCCCTCGTGTCGAGCCACCGAGCTTTGCCGTGGCTCTGCCTTTACCTGCTCGTCGACTTGCAGGGGTGACCGTGCTACCTTACTCACTGTCGCTGCCCCTGAGTCTTCTGAGCTTGCCGCATCCCCCGGTCTTCGTCAAAGTCGCTACTCCTATAATAGTAGTTCGCTCGCTGCCGATTCAACCGCACCCGCCGCTAGCGAGGTGCCACTTCCACTCCGCCTTTAACTCGCCAGAGCTTCCTGCTGAGAGCCGCCTCGCTCTGTCGTCCGCCTTGGGCCGCCCCTATTTGTCTCCATCACGGGACGCTCGCACCTCACCGACCTTAGCCACCACCGTTGAGCCGCCCGCTCCAAGCCGCCGTCGTTCTTGCGAGCCAGGTCCGCCTTCAAGCCGGCCGGCCTCCGGTGTCGCCGCTTCGGCCTCGCTCTGAGTCACTGGGAGGGCTTGGCGCTGACTCACTTCAGGGCGCCGTCGTTACTTCACCTTTCTCCATTGAGATGCCTCGCGGCAGAGCCGCCGACCTGCGAGTCACCCTCAACTTGCCTTTGCCTCGGCGTCCGCGAGCCTCATTTGCATTAGCAGCAGCAACTCCGGCCGAGTGCCGTGGCTTGCGCCCTGTGTTGCGCCGCTTCCACCGTGGTCGCCTCGGAGCGCCCGCGCCGCCTCTGTCAGGCCCTGCTTCATCAACCGCCACCATTGAGCTATTGTTGTTCTCACCTCTGCTTGAACCCGGTTCTGCCATGAGTCTCCTCCGTTGTCGAGATCCACGCATACAGTCTATGGTCCGGTCAACGCGACGACATTAATATAGCAAGGCAAGTTGGAATTTGTCCAAGGGTTTTACAATATTGATGAGGTCAGATTTTTGAGAGAGATTGATGCCTCGCCAGCCGCGTCCTCACTTCACCTGGAGCCCCGATGGCTTATTTCCTGTTGTGGCCTCATTGACTCACCACAGCCTCGCTGTCACCCAAGTGGTTGCTCATGCTAGTTTCCAGTTTTCAAATATTGTACCTGGTCTGCCTTGTGTTTAAAGAGTTCAGAGAAGATTTCCAACTGAGCCCTATGCATGGATCTACTAGCCGCAAGTTGCTACTGTTGTTTTCTATATATTCATGGCCACTACTACTCCTGAGAAAAAATTGCAGCAGCACAGGCCTGGACAGTTGCTACCTTCTACGCGGACACACAAAGGGCATCAGTTGAAAGAGATACGTTCTGTCTACTCAAGCCCCGAGTTAATTAAAGGAAAAGAGAAGACCTCCCGTTGCAGTAAAATCGACTGGATTAAGACAAAAATAATGTGTTCCAAGATGGCGTATCTGGCCAGAACGTCATGGGTGCATGTGCCACGGGCGGCCACCAGACTGATGAAAACTGATGTCACTGCCACTATTAGGAAAAGGGCTATAGATGATATGGCCACTAATGACGCACCAGACATGTGGTGCGCCATTACTATATACTAATGGCGCATCATGTGTTGGTGCGCCATTAGTAATATATTACTAATGGCGCACCTGGTGTGTGGTGCGCCATTAGTAGTTTTAAAAAAAATTGTTAGTAATGCCGAGCCCCACCTCCCCTCGCCCCGTTGCCCCCCCTCGCCGCCCCCTTGCCCCACCTCCCCTCGCCCCGTCGCCCCACCGTCCCAACCACCCGCCGCCGCCGCCGCCCGCCACCGCCCCTTGCGCCACCGCCCCTCGCCCCGCCGCCCCCGCCACCGCCCCGTCGCCCGAATGGCGCCCCGCCCCGGCGCCCTGTCGCCCGAACGGCGCCCCCCTGGTGCCCCGCCGCCCCCACCACCTGCCCGTCGGCCCCTGCGCCCGTGCCGCCCCCGGAGCTAGGCTTGTCGCAGCCCCTGCGCCCGCGCCGCCCACGGAGCCAGGCTCGTCGCGGGCCCCCTACGTCCGCCTCGCGCCCCCCGGAGCCAGGCCCGCCGCCGCTGCCCTAACCGCGGCCGTCCACCACCACCCCCTGCCCCCGGAGCCAGGCTCGCCGCTGCCCCTGCGCCCCCCCCCCCCCCGGAGCCAGGCTTGCCACGGGCCCCCTACGTCCGCCTCACCCCCCCCCCGGAGCCAGGTCCGCCGTCGCTGCCCTAACCGCGGCCGTCCACCACCACCCCCTGCCCCCGGAGCCAAGGTGAGCATTTTTTTGTTTTTTTCTACTATTTTTCTTTGCTGTTTAGGTTTAATTAGGTTATTGATAGGTTTAGGTTAGTGGTTGGTTTAGGTTAGTGCTAGATTTAGGTTTAGATAATTAGAAGAAGAAAGTTGAAAAAAAGAAGAAGAAGTAGAAGAAGAGGAAAAAGGAAAAAAAGGAAGAAGAATAAGAAGAAAGTTGAAAAATAGAACAAGAAAGGAAGAAGGAGAAGAGGAGGAGAAGAAAGAAAAAGGAGAACAAGAAAAGAAGAGAGGTGGAGAAGAAGAAGATGGAAAGGAAAAGGAAGAATGCATCATTGTTTAATTGTAGAGGCTGATGATCGAAAAGTTGACCTTTCTTAGGAGTAGCATCTTCAAATAAGTAACCCTTCATGTCTTCAAATAAAATAATAGAACAACATAAAATACTATGGCGACAGAGGTCAATCAAAACTGTTTTGCATGTCCGCATGAGGAATCATCTGGACAGGATAGTTCTCAGGTAATTTCACTTTCATAGTATCATGGTATGGCTAATTTCAGACAAAGAATTTACCTGGATTATAATAAAAGGGCCAATTTCCATGGTAATTACTATTTTTATTTTGTATTAAGTAGTCCTGTCTGGTAAGAACCTATATATTTTTATCTATATATATATGATCCTCAGTCAAAGTAAAGATTGATAGTAGATCTATTAAGTGCCAAGTGCCTATCTACCTGTTGCAACTGAAATTGCTAGAAAATCCATGCTAACTACTGTCAAACATCTCTGTCATAGTTAGTAGTCTGAAGCAGGCTTTTTATAAAGAGCTAATTATTGCCATCTGTAAGTGAAGAATCAATACCTTTGTCAATAATCTCCATCTTCTTGTATCTATGTTATTTATGCCCTTAGGGAACAACGCAAGTGTTTGACCATGGTTCCATATCTTCTGGAAGATTCGATTTGGAATCGCTAGCATGGGAAAAGTGGTATGTTTTTACCAATGACAGGCGCACTGAGGAGTTTGTTAAATTCAATGGATTAGTTGCTAAGAAGAAGGCATACATTGAAGAATACTTTAAGAGGATTAGGGAGCTAAAGGCTTTACAACAACAAAACCAACAAACTGAAATGAATCTAGAGTAAAGTGGCGATGGTAGTGATAATGTTGTATGATAATGTTGTAAGGGTACTAATTGGTCTCTTCTGCTGCTTATCAGAGATGGGGGGAAGCAGCCACCGCCACTCTGCCTCACCGGAGTACGAGTTGGATGCTTTCGAGTTCTTTAGTATCATACTTGGGACTTCAGTATCAGCCACGAGGCAGGTATATAAAACGAGAGATCTCCCCTTCACCCATCTCATTATGATAACTCTGTTATTTGCTACATCACTCCTTGTCCCAAATTGCAGAGGCTGCCTGACACTTTTATGAACATGCTGGGTGAAGATCCGCCAAATAATGTGAAGCTCCGACAGGCCAGCAGCGGGGTTTGCAGGCTATGGGACGTGGAGTTGGTGATCGAGGAGGGCCACATGTACCTGTGCCGTGGCTGGGAGAAGTTCTACAGTGCCTACGACTTGCAGACCGGGTACTTTCTTCTCTTCAGGTACGACGACGATGCCACAATGCTCACCGTGAAGGCTTTCAACGCGACTATGTGTCGCATGCGCTATGCTGACGACGAAGATGCCAGTGTGTTCTGCCTCTTCTTATTCCTATACATTTGGCTTTGTCTCACATTGATTGTTAACGGTCATTGTTGCATTTGGACAGGCAATGGGAGCAGGAGCAGCGACACTGGCTACAGCCAAAGCAGCAGCGATTATGGCTGTAGCAAAAGCAACAGTGATTCTGGCTTTAGCGAAAGCAGCAGCGATTCTGGCAGCAGCAAAGACAACAAGAAGGATGATCCGGACTGGAGTGTGGGAGAAGAGGAGCAGAGTGGGGATGAGGAGCTACAGGATGACGATGGGCATCAAGCTGAGGATGACCTAGCGCTGGTGGTGGCTGACCAATGGCAAGAGATGGTGGTGGCTGACCATGGGCAAGAGATGGTGGTGGCTCACCATGGGCAAGATATGGTGATGGCTGACCATGGGCAAGAGATGGTGGTGGCTGAGGATGACCTAGCGATGGTCGTGCCCGTCCTGCCTAAAGGTGGCCTCACGATGGTGGTGGTGCCTGACAATGACCACGCACCGGTGGTGGCGCCGGCGATCCCACAACTGGGCGACATGACCACGCCAATTGTGGTAGAAGACTACATCCCACAGCTGCCTCCACCGCCTCACCGCTCTTGGCGCATCAGGCTGAGGAAGGAGAAGGAGAAGAACAATGAGAACTGAACTATGTCAGGTATGTCAGATCTCCAAAATGATATATATATATATATATATACTTAGTTACCTATGTTCTCTCTAATATGCTTAGTTACCTATAGGTTAGCTCCAAAATTACTTATGTTAGCACAAAATGATCAAGTTTACATAATAAGCTTATAGTCTTCTTCTTATTCTTCTTCTTTTCCAAAATGACATATGTTAGCTTCATTTTACCTAAGTTGGCTCTAATATGCTAACTTAGAGCTTATATGCTTAGTTTCCTATAGGTTAGCTCCAAAATAACATATGTTAGCACAAAATGATCAAGTTTACATAATAAGCTTATAGTCTACTTCTTATTCTTCTTATTCTTCTTCTTTTCCAAAATGACATAGGTTAGCTTCATTTTACCTAAGTTGGCTCTAATATGCTAACATAGAGAGCTTATATGCTTAGTTTCCTATAGGTTAGCTTCAAAATTACTTATATTAGCACAAAATGATCAAGTTTACATAATAAGCTTATAGTATTCTTCTTATTCTTCTTATTCTTCTTCTTATTCTTCTTCTAGTATTCTTCTAGTGTTCTTCTTCTTCTAGTATTCTTCTAGTCTTCTTCTTCTTCTTCTTCTTCTTCTAACTTCTTGTTTATTATTTTGCAGATTTGATTTAATTCACGGAAGCTTGCATGGATGGAGTGCTTCTTTTCCATTTGTGTTTTTATTTTGTATCAATGTGAAACTTTTGTGAATTGATGGATAAGGTGTTGGTTGAACAATGTGAAACTTTTGTAATATGTAACGATGGAACTATGTGTTGGCTATGTATGTATATATGATGAAACTTGTGTGTTGGATATGATTGTTATATGGATGCTTGTTGTATATATGTGTGTTGGATATCTCATATGTGAAATAGTGACCTGAGATTAAGAAAAAACGAAAAAAATTAAAAAAATTGTTACTAATGACGCACTTCCATGAGGTGCGCCATTAGTACACCAGATACTAATGGCGCACCTGTGGGATACTAATGGCGCACGTGTGGTGCGCCATTAGTATACCAGATACTAATGGTGCACTTGTGGTGCACCATTACTAAAATATTCTAGTGGCGTGGTACTAATGGCGCACCTGTAGTGCGCCATTAGTAGCCAAAACAGGTGCACCATTAGTAGGCCTATTCCTAGTAATGTGCTGCAGACCACACTAGGCCAAGAAGTTATAATTTTCTACCACTTGCGTAAGGTGACTTGAGTAATGATTCCAAAGGCTTTTGATGAACAAAAACCTAATTACATGCACTTACACAAGGCCAAGTAATGGTACTAGTAGTTTTCTCTGTTCGAAGGTTCAAACCGCAGTATCGTCAGCAAAGACATCCTAAACAAATTCTTGCGGGCGTTTCACATCCGTTGTCCAAATAATTCAGGTGAATTCTATCCAGTTAATTTTTGTTGATATGCTATTATTCTTTAAAGAGCAATTACTTTGTCTTGCGATATTGTTTGTGCAGGATAATTATTCACTACAAGAGTGATGGTCGTGTCATGGATGTATAGCTTGCGCCACCATTCGCATGCGCTAGCATCTAACTGTGCAAGGATGCTCGACGGATGTATGTGCAAGCCACTGCTCTTGCGGCCCGGTTTACATCAACTTACCGGGACCGTGCCTGCGGATTACTCCATGTCTGCATCGGCTTATAATGCCACGACGGACTCATATATCCGTGCCCATGCTTGTCTTTGATGTTGCAGTCATTGCTACGTCTTGAGCTTGCGTTGGTTTTCCCCATAGAGGAAGGGATGATGCAGCAGAGTAGCATAAGTATTACCCTTAATTTTTGAGAACCAAGGTATCAATCCAGTAGGAGGCCACGCTCAAGTCCCTTGTACCTGCACAAAACGATAGCTACTCGCAACCAACACGATTAGGGGTTGTCAATCCCTTCACGGTCACTTACGAGAGTGAGATCTGATACATATAATATTGTTGGTATTTTTGGTATAAAGATGCAAAGTAAAAAGTAAAAGCAAAGTAAAAAATCAAAGCAAGATTAAAGTGATGGAGACTGATATGATGAGAATAGACCCGGGGGCCATAGGTTTCACTAGTGGCTTCTCTCAAGAGCATAAGTATTCTATGGTGGGTGAAAAAATTACTGTTGAGCAATTGACAGAATTGAGCATAGTTATGAGAATATCTAGGCATGATCATGTATATAGGCATCACGTCCGTCACAAGTAGACCGAAACGATTCTGCATCTACTACTATTACTCCACTCATCGACAGCTATCCAGCATGCATCTAGAGTATTAAGTTAAAAACAGAGTAACGCCTTAAGCAAGATGACATGATGTAGAGAGATAAATTCATGCAATATGAAATAAACCCGATCTTGTTATCCTCGATGGCAACGATGCAATATGTGCCTTGCTGCCCCTTCTGTCACTGGGAAAGGACACCGCAAGATCGAACCCAAAACTAAGCACTTCTCCCATGGCAAGAACTACCAATCTAGTTAGCCAAACCAAACAGATAATTCGAAGAGACTTGCAAAGATAACCAATCATACATAAAAGAATTTAGAGAAGATTCAAATATTATTCATAGATAGACTTGATCATAAACCCACAATTCATCGGTCTCAACAAACACACCGCAAAAAGAAGATTACATCGAATAGATGTCCACAAGAGAGGGGGGAACTTTGTATTGAGATTCAAAGAGAGAGAAGAAGCCATCTAGCTACTAACTATGGACCCGAAGGTCTAAGGTAAACTACTCACACTTCATCGGAGGGGCTAGGATGATGTAGAAGCCCTCCGTGATGACGGACCTCTTCCGGCGGAGCTCCGAAACAGGCCCCAAGATGGGATCTCGTGGATACAGAAAGTTGCGGCGGTGGAATTAGGTTTTTGGCTCCTGTTCTGATCGTTTGGGGGTACGTATGTATATATAGGAGGAAGGAGTACGTCAGTGGAGCACCGAAGGGCCCACGAGGCAGGGGCGCGCCCTAGGGGGCGCGCACCCCCATCCTCGTGACCTCCTCTTTGACTCCTTGGAGTAGGGTCCAAGTCTCCTGGATCACGTTCGGTGAGAAAATCACGTTCCCGAAGGTTTTATTCCGTTTGGACTCCATTTGATATTCTGTTTCTCCGAAACACAGAAATAGGCAAAAAACAACAATTCTGGGCTGGGCCTGCGGTTAATAGGTTAGTCCCAAAAATAATATAAAAGTGGAAAATAAAGCCCAATATAGTCCAAAACAGTAGATAATATAGCATGGAGCAATCAAAAATTATAGATACATTGGAGACGTATCAGGCATCCCCAAGCTTAATTCTTGCTCGTCCTCGAGTAGGTAAATGATAAAAAAAGAATTTTTGATGCGGAGTGCTACTTGTCATAATTTCAACGCAAATCTTCTTAATTGTGATATCAATATTCAGATTCGAAATATTCAAGACAAAAGTTTATATTGACATAAAAATAATAATACTTCAAGCATACTAACAAAGCAATTATGTCTTCTCAAAATAACATGGCCAAAGAAAGTTATCCCTGCAAAATCATATAGTCTGGCTATGCTCTATCTTCACCACACAAAATATTTAAATCATGCACAACCCCGATGACAAGCCAAGCAATTGTTTCATACTCTAACTTTTTCAAAGCTTTTTCAATCTTCACGCAATATATGAGCGTGAGCCATGGATATAGCACAATAGGTGTGTAGCAACCAGACCTCAAACAGTCTGATCTCTGTGCTCCGGTGTCATCCCTGGATCAGTAATGCTGACACCACACAGTACTCGAAGGATTTATAGCAAAGTAGCAATCACACACTTATTACATCGAGTGTCTCAAAAGAGAACTTATTAAAATAAATATGGCTTAAGCCATCTAATAACGATAACATCGGAAGGCTTGGAAGATAAGTGAGTCCATCAACTCCAACGGCATCACCGAGTATAGAACCACGACCTAAAAACTCCTTAAACGTCATCTGAAAAGTCTGCAACATTAACGTTGCAGCCCGAAAACGGGTCAGCACATGGAATATGCTGGCAAGGTAACACGTAGAGAGTAATGGAATGCAACAACTATACTATATGCATATTTGGCTGGTGGAAAGCTCTATGGTTACAGTTTTTGCGTAAAGCCAATTTTTCCTTACTTCAAAGGAATAAAATTTTAATTACTATCAAGGTGGTTGTTAAACATGGAGAATGGTTGACAGCATTCTCAATCCCAATTAAGTAACATCATTAAAACCCAACAATATTAATTAAGGTAACATGATGAGATTCACATGATAATCCAAGTACTAGATACTCAAGATGTCCATAACCAGGGACACGGCTAACCATGATTAGTTTATTACACTCTGCAGAGGTTTGCGCACTTTTCCCACAAGACTCGATCGCCTCCGTTTGGTTTCTCGCACTTCATGGTGTTTGAGAAGACGTATGACCGAGACATAGTCTTTCAGAAGCGCTAGCACCTTACGATCGGGTAGACCGTACCACCTACATCCCCTACATCTGCTAGTCTACCACTGTAAGAGTTCGCACAACTTAGTCAACTATGCTAGAGCCCATAATAGCTTGTGGCTGCACACGGAAGTTTCTAGTATGAATAGTCTCATGATCCCTTTGAGCCTGGGTGGCGGTCCAAAAGAAAACAGGCAAGTCCTGGAATACCCAGGTGCCTCAGTCCACCCAGATGTGTGTTTAAGTTGCCACCTTAGATAAACCATTAATTATCAATCTCACATCAGTCATGGATATCACTCACCCAATCCACGTCTACTAGTATAGCATGGCATAATAAGCAAACATAGAAGTAACTCCCAAAGGTTTGACAATAAACATGCAATAGGTTCTACCTCATCTACTTCCCATCCCACAATTTAATTAGATCCTAATCATGCAACGTGTGAGGATTGATCTAATGCAATAAAACTGGGTAGTACAAAAGGTATGATCAAATTGTTACTTGCCTTACTGATGATCCGAGAAACCTAACGATTCGAAGTAACAGGCGGCGCACTCCGGGTACTCTATCGCAGACAAACAAACAAGCATACAATAAGTACTCATCTAATGCACGGGTAAAACTCAAATAAGAGATCTAACCAAAAGGTTCAACTTAAGAACTCCTGTTGGCAAAAAGAATCAAATCGAACGAAGCAAAGAAAGTCAAACGGCGAAAGAAAACAACTTCGTTCTAGTAATCTGGATCTAAGTCCAATTTTACAGTAGCAAAAACTTGTTTAAGTTGATTATTCGGATAGAGGGTTTCGAGACAAAACTCCAGGCGCTTGAATCGCCTGATTCCGATAAACGAGCGAAAAGTTATACTAAAACGAAAATCGGATCAGAAATCGCGATCAGAAAATAGCCGCGGAAAATCCGACGAAAAAGAAAAAAAGACGAACGGATTAAATTGTTAATTAACATAATCCGAAAGAAAAAAAATAATAAAATAAAATAAAAAACTGAAAATAAAACCGACGAAAACCAATAGGTTTTAAAAAACCGACACGGATTTCGAGGCGGCGGCGAACCTCGGGCGACGAGCGTCGCGGAGGCGGCGGCGACTCCGGCGGGCGGCGGGGCTGGCGGCGGCGGTTATGGGCTGGGGGCTCGGGTGCGGCGTTATTTAAGGGCGTCCCCCGGGCGGAGTCCCGCTCGGGCACGGCCCAAGGTCGGTTTCATTTTTTTTGTTTTTTTTTAAATTACGCTCGGAAGAAAAATAAAAAGAAATACTAAACGGACTCCAAAAATCCCGAAATAATTTTTCCCGGGCTTCTAAAATCAAGCCCGACAAAGTGAACATTTATTTGGTCTCTAAATGCAATTTTGAAAAACGCGTATTTTTCCTAAATTCAAATAAAAACATCGAAAAACTCCGAAATAAATCTTATTTGATTTTATTATTAAATCCTCAATATTTCTATATTTTGGGAAAGTCAGTTTATTGCCTTTCTCATATTTGTAATAGAAATAATCGATGATAAAATAAGTAAAATCAAATGATCCTATTTTCAAAATTTGAGAAAACTAAAATATGAAAATAACGAAATCCCCAACTCTCTCCGTGGGTCCTTGAGTTGCTTAGAATTTTCTAGGATCAAAACCCAAAAGCAAATAAAATATGATATGCATGATGATCTAATGTATAACATTCCAAATTGAAAATTTGGGATGTTACAAACCTACCCCCCTTAAGATGAATCTCGCCCTCGAGATTCGGGTTGGCTAGAAATTAGGTGAGGGTGGTCCTTGAGCAAATCTTCCTCTCGCTCCCAGGTGGCTTCATCCTCCGTGTGGTGGCTCCACTGAACCTTGCAAAACTTGATAACTTTGCTGCGGGTAACTCGGCTGGCAAACTCGAGGATCTTAACTGGTTTCTCCTCGTAGGTGTCACATCCCTAGCTGCTGGTAGTGCTCTAGGCTAGCTTCATGTGTGCATCATGTTTAAATTCTGAAAACTTGAACTGAGGGAATTTTGGAAGCCTCAAAAACTTAAATAAAAGAAGGGCAAAAACCCTAAAATCTCATTCATTGTTCCAAAATGCTCTTCTTAAATGTTTGATAATTTTTGGTAAGGGTTCTGGTCCCAACCAAAATATTGAACATTTTTAAGGAATTATTTTGGGACTTTGGATTTAATTCATTAGCTATTTGAATTTGAATTATATTCATATAATTGGAATATAAATTCAAATACCCCTGAAATATTTTATAAGCTTTTGGAAGAGTCCATCTGGCAATATAAAATACTCAGAGGAGCTTTGGCATTGTTTGAATTATTATTTTTAATTCAAAACAGTGGCAAAAGAATTAAATAAAAGAAAAACAGAACAGAATTAAATAAAACAGAGAGAAAGACCCGTACCTGGGCCACTTACCTGTAGCCGGCCCAGCTTCTGCGCGGCCCGTTACTGTGCAGCCCAGCTGCCAGTCATCTTCCTCCCCCTCGCCCCGAAGCAGCTGCGTGCTGGACGCACGCGCGCCGACGCCGGCCACCTCCTGCTTCGCCGTGGCAGCCTCCCCGACTTCCTCGCGACGCCACGGAGACGTTCCCGACCCCCTCTCACTTCTCCCTCGCTCTCTGGACCTCCCTCCCCCTCGCTCCTCTGTTTCCCCTCCCGCGACCGAGCGGAGCTCGCCGTCATCGTCGCCGTACCCATGGCCACCGGCCACCCCTAGCCTCGCCGATGCACCCAGGAGCTCCGCTTCGACCCCCTCTTCCTCCCCACCGATCCACAGCCCTCCGGAAGCCCTGCATCGCCGCCATCACCGTCGTCTTCTACCTCGGACCCGCCGGCCATCTTCGTCAAATTCGCCGGCTTCGGACCGTCCCCGAGCTCCCCGAGGCCACCGATGCAACCCCTGTGAGCCCCTCTTCCTCTTTCCCCTTCCCTCAAGCTCGCACTCATCCCCTAGCCTCTTCCTCCACCGCGGCCGAGAGTTTCTCGCCGCCGGCCATGGCGTGGCCGTGGCCACAGCCACCCCAGCTCGTATCCGAGCCCACTGACGTGTTCACCGCAATCTCATGAGTCCGTAGCACGCCCCAGCTCCTCCTGCCGTGCTCCCTAACCCCGACCCCGAGCTCGCCCAAGCTCCGGCCGCCGCCGAGGTCGACGCCGTGCTCAACTCCGGCCACCTCGCGGCCTCCCGTCCGTCCCTTTGGATGCGTAGGAGCAAGAGCTTCTCCCCAGTGCCCTCAGCGCGCCAAACCACCGCTCGTAGCGCCAAACCCGCCACCACTCGAACTCCTGCCGCCGCCGTCGTCATGATTGCCGTCGCCTCCGGCCACCCTAGCTTCTTCCGATGGCCCTGTTAGATGCGCGCGAGCCTGGGCATCCCGTAGAGCCCCTCCGCCGCTCTTTTGGTCATCGGAGGGCGAATCCCGACGCTCTCCGCCGTCCCTGGCCTCGCCGGCGACGAGCCTCGGGTCAACTCCGGCGAGTTTGACCCGGGTTTGACCCCCTCTCTCTCACTGACCTGCGGGCCCCGCCCGGCTAATTAGGTTAGGTTAGTTTAACTAAGCTAGGTTAGTTTAATTAGACACTGACACTCGGGACCCACCGGTCAGGGGTTGACCGGACTGTGCCACGTTGACCTGCTGACGTCATCATGACATCAGGCTGACGCAATAAGTGTTTTCTGGATTTATTTTATTTCAGAAAATTCCAGAAAATTGTATAAACTTCAATAAATCATAGAAAATTAACCGTAACTCCAAATTAAATAATTTATATATGAAAAATTATCAGAAAAATTCAAGGAATCCATCTGTACCATTTTCATGCATGTTAGAACAACTTATAGCTGCTGTTTAGCACAAGTCATTTAAATGGCATTTGAATAATCACATATGGAGTTTGAATTTGAATCTTGTATTCAAACCAACTTCATTTAATCTGTTGCTAGTTGCATTAGCCCAAAACACATTCATATTGCCATGTCATGAGCATGCATCATATTGTGCATTGCATTGATTGTGTTCCTTTCTGTGTTGCCGGTATTTGTTCCCTCTCGATAGACGCGATACCGATGATGTGATCGTTGACACTGATGAAGACTCAATGTTATCTTCAGAAGTGCCAGGCAAGCAAAACCCCCTTGTTCATTCCGATACAATCCTACTCTCTCGCTCCTGCTCTCTTTTACTGCATTAGGACAACACCGATTCATCTGTTACTTGCTGCGGTAGCTGAACCCCTTTATCCTTTGCATGACCTGTCATTGCCACAGTAAATAGATGAAACCCACTAGCATGAGTAGGAGTTGTTTGAGCCCTGTTGTGCCTACTCATTCTTGCTTGTTTGTCATGCCTGCTACTGCCTAGAGTTGAGTCAGGTCTGATTCATCGGGGATGAATCAGAGGTGTGTGAACATGTCCTACTGTGTGTGAGCTAAGTGTGTGAACACGATTTGGTAAAGGTAGCGGTGAGAGGCCATGTAGGAGTACATGGTGGGTTGTCTCATTGCAGCCGTCCTCAGGAACTGAGTTCTGTGTTTGTGATCCATGATTCAGCTACTACCATACATTGGGCCCTGAAATATGACCCCGCTCGACTTCTTATTCACCCTTGTCCTCTGTCCAGGAGTTGCAAGTAGTTTCTGGTGTTTGTAGTATGCTGGAGGCCGTGGACAGCGCTGACCGTAGGGGTGGGCTGTGATGCGGTAGGCACGTGGCCGGGTAAACCGGGCGCCCGTTTGGTGTCACGGAACCCTGTTCACATCGTTTGGGGCTGTGAGCGAAACTCCGGCCGGATCTCCTCATGGATGGAACCCGAATAGGCGATAAACCTGGACTAGAGACTTGAGTGTTTAGGTAGGTCATGGTCTACACCCACGTCGGCTTTCGCTTGAAGTCTGCTGAGCACATGTCGTGTGCAGACGCTAAGTGGTGGAAACATGTATGAAGAAGTACACCCCTGCAGGGTTATCATTATCTATTCGAATAGCCAGATTCCTCGGATATGGAACTTGGACCCCTTGTACAGTTCATAGACAAGTGAAAGTGGATACTCTAAAATACGCAAGATAAGCGTGAGTGCTATGGATGGCGTTCTCGTAGGGAGACGGGAGCGGATCCATAGTGGTGTATTGATATGGTGAATATGTGGACTCGTGTGCGCCACCTCAAAAGAGTTACATTGCAGTCGTAGTTCAGGATAGCCACCGAGTCAAAGCTGGCTTGCTGCAGTTAAACCCCACCATCCCCCTTGTTGATAATGATGCATATGTAGATAGATCTGATGTAAGTCTTTCTGGGTACATTTGTACTCACGTTTGCCTATTTTATGTTTTTGCAGAGAGACTTCAGTCTCACTAGTAGTTCCACGTGGACTTCGACGTTTAGTTTGTTACCTCAGCTACGATCTTGTGCCCTCGGCAGGATCTGGTAGATAGTCAGGCTTCTCAGCCTTTTTCAGTTATAGATGTCTGTACCCAGACATGATAGCTTCCGCTTGTGCTTTGACTTGTATGCTCTGATTGTTGGGTCATGAGACCCATGTTTGTAATATCTCGCTCCTCGGAGCCTATTGAATAAATTACTTGAGTCGTAGAGTCATGTTGTGATGCCATGTTGTATTTGCACATATCGAGCATATTGTGTGTATGTTATTGAAATGCTTGGTATGTGTGGGATCTGACCATCTAGTTGTTTATCTTTAGTAGCCTCTCTTACCGGGAAATGTCTCCTAGTGTTTCCACTGAGCCATGGTAGCTTGCTACTGCTCCGGAACACTTAGGCTGGCCGGCATGTGTCCTTCTTCGTTCCTGTGTCTGTCCCTTCGGGGAAATGTCACGCGATGAATACCGGAGTCCTGTTAGCCCGCTACAGCCCGGTTCACCGGAGTCCTGCTAGCCCAGTGCTACAGCCTGGATTCACTCGCTGATGACCGACACGTTCGATGCTGGGTCATGGATGCCTGTCCCTGTAAGTCTGTGCCACTTTGGGTTTACGACTAGCCATGTCAGCCCGGGCTCCTTATCATATGGATGCTAGCGACACTGTCATATACGTGTGCCAAAAGGCGCAAACGGTCCCGGGCAAAGGTAAGGCGACACCCGTGGGAATACCGTGCGTGAGGCCGCAAAGTGATATGAGGTGTTACATGCTAGATCGATGTGGCATTGAGTCGGGGTCCTGACAGCGTTGGTATCAGAGCTTGACTGCCTGTAGGATTACCAAGCCAAACTGGTCGAAGTTGAGTCTAGAAATTCTTTAGTTATATAAGGGAATTGATTGTGGGATGGAACGTAAGGCTCTTTTTACTCCTTATACCTCATGGCCTTCTGATCTGAGTCATCATCTTCTCTTCTACGGGGATTAAGAACTAGGCTATCTCTTCTTTCTATCAGGATCACGTGTTACTAATCCGTAGACTTATAAGATTTTGGACTTAAGCCTCTGTTCAGTTTTACTGCTTCCGTATGTTAATTGTTGATCTCGAAACCGTGATATTGTGCTTCTGAGTGGTTATGCCACCATTTTTGTGAATGTCTCAAACTTTTTCTGAGCATTTACAGCCGTTATGTTGTCCGAGTCATCCCAGGTTTCTAAATAGTCTGAAGCATTTGCAAAATCCCTTCCTCCCGTTCCGATGTTCCTTTGGGCCAGATTAACCACGCTAATCGGTGAGTTGAGGTACTTTATTGCCTTGACATATATGTTGGAGCTGGTATTATGACCCTAGGTGTCTTAGGGGATCACCTAGTAATTTAGCCATGATTTGTGTTCCCAGTGTGATGATTCTGGCCATCATTCTCGAAAGCATCCCGTGATGCTACTTAGTAATAGGTATTCTGTTCCTGGGTTCTTGAACCCGAGATTCACTCTACCTACTTCATGTTGATAGTAATTGCTAGTGCCTTTAGGATATTAGTAACCTTTGCGATAGTCCTTCAAGTCCGTGGTATCTTCTTCTTCCAAATACCATGAACTACTTATGGCAGAAGTTCCTCGTTGAACTGAAATATCACAACAGGATTATTTTTATGAGTTCTCCATTATATATTGTGGCTCTGCCAGTTCTACCTTTCTGCATGGGTTATCCGGAAGAAATATGTTGAACTTCGTTCGACATGCTAATCCATGCATCCACAACTCAGAAAATCATATGTTCTTTTGAGTTGTCCCATCTTAGTTGTTTCTGACCCTCGCCTATCGATTGATAGTCAAGAGTATGCGTGCAATCGTTCATCGATACCTATTACTCTTGTGGTCCGTCAAGCCATTCTATCGCAGAATGACTAGGAGAAACAAACTCCAGTACCTCATCCATATCTAGGATTGGGTCAAAGTAGTTGTATTCCGCAGATCAAATGCCAATCCAGCTTTTGGTTTTGTTCTACCTTGGAGTATTACCCCCTTTATGTCAGAATTGTCATGAGAACTGCACCAACTCTCATGAATTTTGACGTAGTGATACTTCTCACCACCATTAGTCATTCCTTGGCCCTCGTGTTGATGCAACCGGAATACCGACAAATGAATTGTGATGTGTGAAATCAATACTCCTAGCAACCTCGTTGCTTGGTAGTTAAATGGACGATAATCTCATTCTTAGCGTGTTGGTTTTTGAATCATCCTTCTAAGACTGATCGTGCTACCTAGTTCTTATTTCGGTGCACCCTTCGATTGATGAGTTAGGATCTTGTCAAGTCCTCACTCATTTGATCATATCGTCTTGCCCTCAAAAGCGAGATTGTTCTCGAGCTTAGTAACATACCGGTGGTTCATGATTTTCCGAATATCTTCTCGGAAGTATCACCAGGTCGTCACCTGACCGTTATGTTGAGCTCGTGATCATGTTGGTTTCTTGTGAACCACCTTCTCTCCAAGAATCGGTGTTAGATATCCCTGAGCTAGTTGGTTAAGCTAGACAACAACTTGGAGAGTTGAAGGATAAAAGCTTGCCTGACTTAGTTCGTTCCAAAGGGATATTCTTGTGTAGTGTGTGTTGAAGAAGGATGATATCTTCATCGATTGGTCCCTGTGATCAGTTGCTGGACCTATTGTCTTATCAATCCTTTGATTTGAGTATGGGCTATCGTCAAATCAAATCAGTACCAATGATTCTCGTAATGTTGTCTTATTCGTGGTTGATCCCTCGAGCATACACCATTACATCTTTGGCCTGACCAATGCTATCACTTGTTCACTTAACTATGGAATTCCTTTTAAAAGGAAACCCAGATGAATTGTTGTTGAGCCCATTGACAACATCCTTATCTCCTCCATGATTTTGTTGGACATTAAGCTAGTGTTGGAAACTTTTGAAAGCATTTTCTTCATGCTAGCTCATGAAGTATTTGTTGATGAAAGGAGTGACTTCCTCTTATACACGTGCATTTGGTGAAAGTTACCGCCGTGAATTTGAGAAAGTTAGTTTTGCTTCCTCTGGAATCATCCCAAGTCAGTCATGCATACGTGCGAAGTATTCTGTGGTCTGGAGATTTGCAACCTCCATTCTATATGTATATCCTAGCACACCAAGCCACTGATTGAGTTGTTCAAAGATAAAGGAGTCTGTCCAAGGTGAACTCTTTGGACTTCCACGCGTGGAGACTTCGATGTCATTAATGATGGTTCCCCCTCCTGAACTCGGTAGTGTTTTATTATAAGACTACTTTGTGGTCATGCTTGTCTTGGACATCGTGTTCACATGTTGTAGCAGAACCAGCTCATGTTTTGGAGCTTACTATCGTAGTTCATTCCCCGAGAATCTCGCAACGTCATCTCGTCAATTTGTGTTGCAAACTTTCATTTTTCTTCCTAGACTCGATGAGTCTGGAATATCCTGACACCAACCAGATCTGAATCTCAGGCAGATATGATGGTTTGGAACATTTCCCAAGAACTATAATATTGGTCCCTCAATAACCGGTAGGGTGGATGTCGTGGCCAACACACCCATCCGGTAGACCTATTATTATAGTATCTTGTTTGAGGAAGTTGGCCACCTCCCCATAGGGATTTCGTAGGATTACTCCCTAGTTGCCCCTATGGATTTTTGTGTTCCCGAAGTCCGACCTTTTATTCGATGTTTTAGATATCAAACCATATCTATGAATGGGTTATACTAGCACATCAAGGAGAACATTAGAAGCGGAGTGCTAAATGTCTCTCGGTCGATCATCCAGATTTTATTTCCTTGGCCTCGCTAAGGTGAAATCTGAGAAAGTGTTATCTTCCTTTGCATCTGCATCATCCATCATCATTCATCATGTTAGTAAGTTGTGTTGCCAGAATCCTTGACACAGATATTGGTAAAATCTTGATGAATGTGGAAATGCTCAAGTTCTTGAGAGCACGCACAAGCGCTACGTGTTATCATCGGCACTAACCGGGATTGCTCCTAGTCTCTTCGGTTATGCTATAACCACTCCAACAGTGAATTCACTCTTTATTGTTGGGTTCTTCCCCAGTTACCAGAATCATTCCCATCATTTGCATTTTGTTCCCAGCTTGCACCGCCAATGTGCCATTCTACCATGGATCTCTTCCATTTCCGGTGATAAGCAAATTCATCCATTACGTTGTCTTCAACAAGGTAATCCACATCATCCATTCTGGCCCGAGTATGCCATTCTACCGACCCCCGCCAATCGATTGCTGTGATTTGCCTTAGACTGATATAGAGAGTCTCAATGATCTCTATATCAAAAGTAATTCTTTTTGCCACTTAAGATAATAATCTACGAATCACCCCCCTCCAGGATGTTTTCGTCGTGGTATCATGGCAATTCAACTCCTCGCTATGTTGACAACCGTTTACCACCTTCTTAAGTGTGGAATTGTTGTCCACCTAGTGAACCTTCGTCATCCGTCTCTTTCCACCCCTCTTGATGTGTAACTCGTGTCTCAACCCGAGAGATGGTCCTATGTCTCATTCCGTGAGTTGTTCGATCTTCGAGAAGATCGACCCTTCTAGAGTCTCCTTCTTCCCTCCATGTCATGTTGACAGGATTTCTCAGAGCAAGACGACAAGACAAAGATGGTGTTCAAATCAACGTTCATTTGAAGTGCAACCTGGATCGTGAAGATTGTACTAGTTTGTGTTTACCCTTCATCTTGCCCTACGCTTGAATCTCGAGACGAGATTCTTGTTTAGTGGGGGTGAGTTGTCACATCCCTAGCTGCTGGTAGTGCTCTAGGCTAGCTTCATGTGTGCATCATGTTTAAATTCTGAAAACTTGAACTGAGGGAATTTTGGAAGCCTCAAAAACTTAAATAAAAGAAGGGCAAAAACCCTAAAATCTCATTCATTGTTCCAAAATGCTCTTCTTAAATGTTTGATAATTTTTGGTAAGGGTTCTGGTCCCAACCAAAATATTGAACATTTTTAAGGAATTATTTTGGGACTTTGGATTTAATTCATTAGCTATTTGAATTTGAATTATATTCATATAATTGGAATATAAATTCAAATACCCCTGAAATATTTTATAAGCTTTTGGAAGAGTCCATCTGGCAATATAAAATACTCAGAGGAGCTTTGGCATTGTTTGAATTATTATTTTTAATTCAAAACAGTGGCAAAAGAATTAAATAAAAGAAAAACAGAACAGAATTAAATAAAACAGAGAGAAAGACCCGTACCTGGGCCACTTACCTGTAGCCGGCCCAGCTTCTGCGCGGCCCGTTACTGTGCAGCCCAGCTGCCAGTCATCTTCCTCCCCCTCGCCCCGAAGCAGCTGCGTGCTGGACGCACGCGCGCCGACGCCGGCCACCTCCTGCTTCGCCGTGGCAGCCTCCCCGACTTCCTCGCGACGCCACGGAGACGTTCCCGACCCCCTCTCACTTCTCCCTCGCTCTCTGGACCTCCCTCCCCCTCGCTCCTCTGTTTCCCCTCCCGCGACCGAGCGGAGCTCGCCGTCATCGTCGCCGTACCCATGGCCACCGGCCACCCCTAGCCTCGCCGATGCACCCAGGAGCTCTGCTTCGACCCCCTCTTCCTCCCCACCGATCCACAGCCCTCCGGAAGCCCTGCATCGCCGCCATCGTCGTCGTCTTCTACCTCGGACCCGCCGGCCATCTTCGTCAAATTCGCCGGCTTCGGACCGTCCCCGAGCTCCCCGAGGCCACCGATGCAACCCCTGTGAGCCCCTCTTCCTCTTTCCCCTTCCCTCAAGCTCGCACTCATCCCCTAGCCTCTTCCCCCACCGCGGCCGAGAGTTTCTCGCCGCCGGCCATGGCGTGGCCGTGGCCACAGCCACCCCAGCTCGTATCCGAGCCCACTGACGTGTTCACCGCAATCTCATGAGTCCGTAGCACGCCCCAGCTCCTCCTGCCGTGCTCCCTAACCCCGACCCCGAGCTCGCCCGAGCTCCGGCCGCCGCCGAGGTCGACGCCGTGCTCAACTCCGGCCACCTCGCGGCCTCCCGTCCATCCCTTTGGATGCGTAGGAGCAAGAGCTTCTCCCCAGTGCCCTCAGCGCGCCAAACCACCGCTCGTAGCGCCAATCCCGCCACCACCCGAACTCCGGCCGCCGCCGTCGTCATGATTGCCGTCGCCTCCGGCCACCCTAGCTTCTTCCGATGGCCCTGTTAGATGCGCGCAAGCCTGGGCATCCCGTAGAGCCCCTCCGCCGCTCTTTTGGTCATCGGAGGGCGAATCCCGACGCTCTCCGCCGTCCCTGGCCTCGCCGGCGACGAGCCTCGGGTCAACTCCGGCGAGTTTGACCCGGGTTTGACCCCCTCTCTCTCACTGACCTGCGGGCCCCGCCCGGCTAATTAGGTTAGGTTAGTTTAACTAAGCTAGGTTAGTTTAATTAGACACTGACACTCGGGACCCACCGGTCAGGGGTTGACCGGACTGTGCCACGTTGACCTGCTGACGTCATCATGACATCAGGCTGACGCAATAAGTGTTTTCTGGATTTATTTTATTTCAGAAAATTCCAGAAAATTGTATAAACTTCAATAAATCATAGAAAATTAACCGTAACTCCAAATTAAATAATTTATATATGAAAAATTATCAGAAAAATTCAAGGAATCCATCTGTACCATTTTCATGCATGTTAGAACAACTTATAGCTGCTGTTTAGCACAAGTCATTTAAATGGCATTTGAATAATCACATATGGAGTTTGAATTTGAATCTTGTATTCAAACCAACTTCATTTAATCTGTTGCTAGTTGCATTAGCCCAAAACACATTCATATTGCCATGTCATGAGCATGCATCATATTGTGCATTGCATTGATAGTGTTCCTTTCTGTGTTGCCGGTATTTGTTCCCTCTCGATAGACGCGATACCGATGATGTGATCGTTGACACTGATGAAGACTCAATGTTATCTTCAGAAGTGCCAGGCAAGCAAAACCCCCTTGTTCATTCCGATACAATCCTACTCTCTCGCTCCTGCTCTCTTTTAATGCATTAGGACAACAACGATTCAACTGTTACTTGCTGCGGTAGCTGAACCCCTTTATCCTTTGCATGACCTGTCATTGCCACAGTAAATAGATGAAACCCACTAGCATGAGTAGGAGTTGTTTGAGCCCTGTTGTGCCTACTCATTCTTGTTTGTTTGTCATGCCTGCTACTGCTTAGAGTTGAGTCAGGTCTGATTCATCGGGGATGAATCAGAGGTGCGTGAACATGTCCTTCTGTGTGTGAGCTAAGTGTGTGAACACGATTTGGTAAAGGTAGCGGTGAGAGGCCATGTAGGAGTACATGGTGGGTTGTCTCATTGCAGCCGTCCTCAGGAACTGAGTTCTGTGTTTGTGATCCATGATTCAGTTACTACCATACATTGGGCCCTGAAATATGACCCCGCTCGACTTCTTATTCACCCTTGTCCTCTGTCCAGGAGTTGCAAGTAGTTTCTGGTGTTTGTAGTATGCTGGAGGCCGTGGACAGCGCTGACCGTAGGGGTGGGCTGTGATGCGGTAGGCACGTGGCCGGGTAAACCGGGCGCCCGTTTGGTGTCACGGAACCTTGTTCACATCGTTTGGGGCTGTGAGAGAAACTCCGGCCGGATCTCCTCATGGATGGAACCCGAATAGGCGATAAACCTGGACTAGAGACTTGAGTGTTTAGGTAGGTCGTGGTCTACACCCACGTCGGCTTTCGCTTGAAGTCTGCTGAGCACATGTCGTGTGCAGACGCTAAGTGGTGGAAACATGTATGAAGAAGTACACCCCTGCAGGGTTATCATTATCTATTCGAATAGCCAGATTCCTCGGATATGGAAACTTGGACCCCTTGTACAGTTCATAGACAAGTGAAAGTGGATACTCTAAAATACGCAAGATAAGCGTGAGTGCTATGGATGGCGTTCTCGTAGGGAGACGGGAGCGGATCCATAGTGGTGTATTGATATGGTGAATATGTGGACTCGTGTGCGCCACCTCAAAAGAGTTACATTGCAGTCGTAGTTCAGGATAGCCACCGAGTCAAAGCTGGCTTGCTGCAGTTAAACCCCACCATCCCCCTTGTTGATAATGATGCATATGTAGATAGATCTGATGTAAGTCTTGCTGGGTACATTTGTACTCACGTTTGCCTATTTTATGTTTTTGCAGAGAGACTTCAGTCTCACTAGTAGTTCCACGTGGACTTCGACGTTTAGTTTGTTACCTCAGCTACGATCTTGTGCCCCGGCAGGATCTGGTAGATAGTCAGGCTTCTCAGCCTTTTTCAGTTATAGATGTCTGTACCCAGACATGATAGCTTCCGTTTGTGCTTTGACTTGTATGCTCTGATTGTTGGGTCATGAGACCCATGTTTGTAATATCTCGCTCCTCGGAGCCTATTGAATAAATTACTTGAGTCGTAGAGTCATGTTGTGATGCCATGTTGTATTTGCACATATCGAGCATATTGTGTGTATGTTATTGCAATGCTTGGTATGTGTGGGATCTGACCATCTAGTTGTTTATCTTTAGTAGCCTCTCTTACCGGGAAATGTCTCCTAGTGTTTCACTGAGCCATGGTAGCTTGCTACTGCTCCGGAACACTTAGGTTGGCCGGCATGTGTCCTTCTTCGTTCCTGTGTCTGTCCCTTCGGGGAAATGTCACGCGATGAATACCGGAGTCCTGTTAGCCCGCTACAGCCCGGTTCACCGGAGTCCTGCTAGCCCAGTGCTACAGCCTGGATTCGCTCGCTAATGACCGACACGTTCGATGCTGGGTCATGGATGCCTGTCCCTGTAAGTCTGTGCCACTTTGGGTTTACGACTAGCCATGTCAGCCCGGGCTCCTTATCATATGGATGCTAGCGACACTGTCATATACGTGTGCCAAAAGGCGCAAACAGTCCCGGGCAAAGGTAAGGCGATACCCGTGGGAATACCGTGCGTGAGGCCGCAAAGTGATATGAGGTGTTACATGCTAGATCGATGTGGCATTGAGTCGGGGTCCTGACAGTAGGTCAAATCGTTATCCAACTGAATAGTTTCCATAGGCACTGTGTCTCTCAATGGTATGTCAGCTATCTCCGCGTGACACTTCTTTAACTGAGAAACGTGGAACACATCATGAACTCCTGACAATCCTTCGGGCAATTCCAACTTGTAGGCCACTTCTCCCATACGCTTCAAAATTCGATATGGTCCTACAAATCGTGGCGCTAACTTCCCTTTAACTCCAAAACGCTTTGTTCCCCGAAGTGGAGATACTCGAAGATAAGCTTTGTCTCCAACTTCGTAAACTGTCTCCTTGCGTTTAGAATCTGCATAACTCTTCTGTCTGGATTGGGCTACCTTTAGCCTATCGCGAATCAATTTCACCTTCTGTTCAGACTCCTTAATCAAGTCAGGACCAAACAACTGACGGTCTCCAACTTCGTCCCGCGACAACAGTGTCCTGCACCTCCTTCCGTATAAGGCTTCGAAAGGGGCCATCTTTAAACTGGTTTGGTAACTGTTGTTGTAAGAGAACTCTGCATATGGCAAATTTTTGTCCCAACTAGATCCATAATCTAGCGCACAAGATCTCAGCATATCCTCCAAAATCTGATTTACTCTCTCGGTCTGCCCATCTATTTGTGGATGAAAAGCTGTACTGAATTCTAGCCTGGTTCCCAAAGTTTCGTGCAACTGCTTCCAGAACTTTGAGGTAAACTGGGTTCCTCTATCTGATACAATACTTCTCGGAACTCCATGCAGACATACTATTTTGGTCATGCATATTTTTGCCAACTTAGCACTGGTATAAGTGGTCTTTACTGGGATGATGAGCTACTTTCGTCAATCGATCAACTACAACCCAAATCGAGTCATAGCCTGAACGAGTGCTGGGCAATCCCGTGATAAAATCCATGCCTAACTTATCCCACTTCCATTCGGGTATCGGCAATGGTTGTAACAATCCTGCTGGCTTCTGATGCTCCGCCTTTACTCTCTGGCATACATCACAAACGGCTACATACCCCGCTATATCCTTCTTCATTCCGGTCCACCAGAAAATATCCTTCAAATCCAGGTACATCTTGGTATTTCCTGGGTGAATTGAATATGGCGAGTCGTGTGCCTCTTGCAGTATCAACTTCCTGATCTTCGGGTCATTGGGCACATAAACACGGTCTTCAAACCATAGGGTGTCGTTCTCATCCTCACGAAATCCTTTAGCTTTTCCTTTGCTCAGTTTCTCCTTTATAGCGGCAATCTCTTTGTCAGTTTTCTGAGCTTCTCTGATTCTATCCATCAAAGTTGACTGAATCTCCAACGCTGCTACATAGCCTCTCGGAACTATTTCCAAACATAGTTCACGAAGATTTTCTGCTAACTCCCTTGGTATTTCTCCCGTCATTAACGTATTGACATGGCTCTTATGGCTTAATGCGTCAGCTACTACATTAGCCTTTCCGGGGTGATAATGCAATTTCATATCATAATCCTTAATAAGCTCCAACCATCTCCTTTGTCTGAGATTTAACTCCTTCTGTGTGAAAATGTACTTCAAACTCTTATGATCCGTGTACACCTCACAATGATTTCCAATGAGGAAATGTCTCCATGTCTTCAATGCATGCACTACGGCTGCTAACTCCAAATCATGCGTAGCGTAATTCAACTCTTGGGGCTTCAGTTGTCTTGAGGCATATGAAACAACTCTCCCTTCCTGCATAAGCACTGATCCAAGTCCTCAACGTGAAGCGTCGCAATACACCTCATAATCTTTGGTATGGTCTGGCAAAATCAACACTGGTGAGGTAACCAAGCGTTCTTCAACTCCTAGAGACTAGCCTCACACTGCTCAGTCCATATGAACTTGGTATCTTTCTTCAACAACTCCGTCATAGGCTTCGCAATCTTTGAGAAATTCTCAATAAATCTCCGATAGTATCCTGCGAGTCCAAGAAAACTTCGGATCTCTCCAACTGTTGTTGGGGCTTCCCACTTGGTCACGGTTTCAACATTAGCGGGATCTACTGCTATACCTTCTCCTGATATAACGTGTCCGAGGAATCCTACTTCCTTCAACCAAAACTCACATTTGCTGAACTTGGCATATAATAGGTGTTCTCTGAGCTTTCCAAGTACCAAACGCAAATGCTCCTTATGCTCATTTTCGTTCTTCGAATAAACCAGGATATCATCAATGAACACTACGACGAACTTATCCAAAAACTCCATAAACACTTTGTTCATCATGTTCATAAAATAGGCAGGCGCGTTAGTCAGACCAAATGACATAATGGTATACTCATACAGCCCATACCTGGTGGTAAAAGCTGTCTTCGGAATGTCCAGTTCTCGAATCTTCAACTGGTGGTATCCTGATCGCAGATCGATCTTGGAAAATACCTTAGCTCCTTGCAATCGATCAAATAGATCGTTGATCATTGGTAGTGGGTACTTGTTCTTGATCATTACTTCATTCAATCCTCGATAATCAACAACCATCCTTAACGATCCATCCTTCTTCTCCACTAGTAGTATTGGTGATCCCCAAGGTGAAGAACTTGGGCGAATATATCCCTTATCTAGTAATTCTTTAATCTGTTTCTTAATTTCCACCAAATCCTTTGCTGGCATCCTATATGGTCTCTTTGATATTGGCCCTGTGCCTGGCAATACCTCAATCAAGAACTCAATATCTCTATCCGGTGGCATGCCTGGCAACTCTTTTGGAAATACATCAGGGAAATCCCTTACCCACTGGTACTTCCTCCTGCACAACTCCTGTTAAGCAATTTACTTGAGTCCTCTTCGGCACATGTCGGGATACATACTTAATCCTTCTCCCTTCTGGTGTGGTAAGCAAAATTGACTTACTAGCACATTCAATATTCCCTTCATACTTTGATAACCAATCCATGCCTAATATCACATCCAATCCTTGAGATTCCAATACTATTAGGTCTGAGGGAAAAACATAGTTACCAATCCTTAATGGTAACCGATCACACCATAGACTAGCCACATACTCTGCTCCAGGCGAGGTTACTAACATGGGTGACCTAAGGGCTTGGGTTGGTAGGTTATACTTATCCACAAATCCCCTTGAGATGTATGAATGCGATGCACCAGTATCAAAAAGAACGAGTGCAGTAAATGACTTAACCAAAAACGTACCTATTACTGCATCGGGCTGAGCTTCAACCTCCTCCACGCTAACGTGGTTCACCTGTCCCCTGTTGAAAGGGTTCGGCTTCTTCCCAGAACTTCCGTTGCCATTTTGGCCTTCAGGACATTCATTTGCATAATGTCCTGGCTTCGAACACTTATAGCAAGTGACTTGGCTCAAGTCCTTCTTGGCTGGGGTTGAGGGGTTGGTGCGGTTCTGGCCATTGCTTCCTCCATTGCCATTACCATTCTTGGTGCCATTGTGATTGTGCGAGCTACCTACTCCATGGGTATGCTGAAAATGTCCTACCGGTCTAGGGGTAAAACGTGGCTTCTGCTGAGCTCCTGAATTATACTTTCCTTGTCCATACTTCCTCTTGTGGTTCTCAATTTGCTGCTGCTTGCCTTCAATCATAAGAGCACGATCTACCAACTCCTGGTAGTTGTTGAAGGTTGCTACCATCAACTGCATGCTCAACTCATCATTCAGTCCTTCCAGAAACTTCTCCTGCTTAGCTGCATCCGTAGCAACGTCATCTGGGGCATAACATGCTAGCTTACTAAACTCCTCCACATACTGGCCAACTGTCTGTCCTCCTTGGAGTAAGTTATGAAACTCATGCTTCTTCATGGCCATAGCTCCTGCTGAAACGTGGGCAGTACGGAAAGCCTGCTGAAACTGGTCCCATGTGACAGTGTCGGCTGGGAAAGTGGCTGTGAAATTCTCCCACCATGATGCTGCGGGTCCTTCTAACTGATGTGCGGCAAACTTCACCTTCTCCGCATCTGTGCATCCTGCTGTGGTGAACTCCCTAGCTGTCTTGTGGAGCCAATCATCTACTACTATCGGCTCGGTGCTACTGGAAAACACCGGAGGATTCAGCCTAAGAAAACGGGCTAAGTGGTCAACAGGTGGTGGTGGTGGTGGGTTGTTGTTGTTGTTCCCCTGATTCTGATTCTGGACTAGCAACTGCATCAATGTGTTCTGCTGCTGGATCAACTAGGTGAGCTCCGGCGGAAAGGCAAATCTGGGGTCACGTCTCGGAGGCATCTGAGGGTTTAGAAAAGATGAGATATAAGAATAGAGGGGGTCTAAAGAGAAAACACTACCCATATGCACATGAGGCAAAAGCAAACAATTCACTTCATTCAAACAAACAAAGGCATACAATCGATCTAACTATCGCAAAGTGCTCGGACTACTATATTTACATGGTGGACTTCTACTACTGATGAGGTGGTCTACTAGAAATATTCTACGGTTGTTGACTCCATAATATCTGCTCCTGCTTCATCAACATAATCATCATTGCTACTATCTTGTTCCGAGTCGGTGCCGTCGATGATGATGTAGTCTTCCGGGCTAATCTCCTTGGGTTCTTCGTCTTCATCTACTGGTGTCGGGCCTCCCATAAATATCGCTAACTTCATTGTTAGGTCGGCATTCTTATCCACTAGTACTTCAATTTCTTATTCATAATCTTCGCGTGTAGCCTTGAGTTCTTCCTCCAATTCCTTGATTCTAGTCTTAGCCTTATTCTGATCTATCATGTCGGTGCACATCTGATTCTCCTGTCGTCGAATGTGCTGGTTTAACTCTTGGATAAAAGCTGCGATTGATCTATCCTTCCTGGTGCTGATCATCTCCCAGTGTTCATCTCGGCGCCCACAAATCTGGTATATAGTATCCTTAAGATCCTTGCGGTAGACTTCTCCAATGTGTCCCATGGCGATGTGAGCTGCCATACTCTTTCCTAGACTCCAAGTTGGTGCATCAAAAGAAAACTCTATGGGCTCAGTGACTGGCATGAACGTCCTTCCTGGAACTTGAACTTGAATCATCCAGCGCTCTTCATCAGGTAAAGTGGCGTTGTAGGTTCCCGTGAAGCTTGGTACTCCTAGGTTCAGGTATCTAGTGACTTCCTTCAAGTGGCGTCCAAAGGGTGTATCTTCATCCGGTTGCGTGAACTTGTTCCTTGCATCCGACATCCTAAAGAGTAGAAAAGATGAGACGTCAGAAGAGAAGAGAGTGAGTAGTGATCTAGGTCTTTAGCTTAGTGGTCGTGTCCTACAGTCAGCGTGTGCTCTAATACCATCTCTGTAGCGACCAGACCTCAAACAGTCTGATCTCTGTGCTCCGGTGTCATCCCTGGATCAGTAATGCTGACACCACACAGTACTCGGAGGATTTATAGCAGAGTAGCAATCACACACTTATTACATCGAGTGTCTCAAAAGAAAACTTATTACAATAAATATGGCTTAAGGCCATCAAATAACGATAACAGCAGAAGGCTTGGAAGATAAGTGAGTCCATCAACTCCAACAACATCACAAAGTATAGAACCACGACCTAAAAACTCCTTAAACGTAGTCTGAAAAGTCTACAACATTAATGTTGCAGCCCGAAAACGGGTCAGCACATGGAATATACTGGCAAGGTAACACATAGAGAGTAATGGAATGCAACAGCTATACTATATGCATATTTGGCTGGTGGAAAGCTCTATGGTTACAGTTTTTGCGTAAAGCCAATTTTTCCCTACTTCAAAGGAATAAAATTTTAATTACTATCAAGGTGGTTGTTAAACATTGAGAATGGTTGACAGCATTCTCAATCCCAATTAAGTAACATCATTAAAACCCAACAATATTAATTAAGGTAACATGATGAGATTCACATGATAATCCAAGTACTAGATACTCAAGATGTCCATAACCGGGGACACGGCTAACCATGATTAGTTTATTACACTCTGCAGAGGTTTGCGCACTTTTCCCCAAAAGACTCGATCGCCTCCGTTTGGTTTCTCGCACTACATGGTGTTTGAGAAGACGGATGACTGAGACATAGTCTTTCAGAAGCGCTAGCACCTTACGATCGGGTAGACCGTACCACCTACATGCCCTACATCTGCTAGTCTACCACTGTAAGAGTTCGCACAACTTAGTCAACTATGCTAGAGCCCATAATAGCTTGTGGCTGCACACGGAAGTTTCTAGTATGAATAGTCTCATGATCCCTTTGAGCCTGGGTGGCGGTCCAAAAGAAAATAGGCAAGTCCTGGAATACCCAGGTGCCTCAATCCACCCAGATGTGTGTTTAAGTTGCCACCTTAGATAAACCATTAATTATCAATCTCACATCAGTCATGGATATCACTCACCCAATCCACGTCTACTAGCATAGCATGGCATAATAAGCAAACATAGAAGTAACTCCCAAAGGTTTGACAATAAACAGGCAATAGGTTCTACCTCATCTACTTCCCATCCCACAATTTAATTAGATCCTAATCATGTAATGTGTGAGGATTGATCTAATGCAATAAAACTGGGTAGTACAATAGGTATGATCAAATTGTTACTTGCCTTGGTGATGATCCGAGAAACCTAACGATTCGAAGTAACAGGCGGCGCACTCCGGGTACTCTATTGCAGACAAACAAACAAGTATGCAATAAGTACTCATCTAATGCACGGGTAAAACTCAACTAAGAGATCTAACCAGGAGTTCAACTTAAGAACTCCGGTTGGCAAAAAGAATCAAATCGAACGAAGCAAAGAAAGTCAAACGGCGAAAGAAAACAACTTCGTTTTAGTAATCTGGATCTAAGTCAAATTTTACAGTGGCAAAAACTTGTTTAAGTTGATTATTCAGACAGAGGGTTTCGAGATGAAACTCCAGGCGCTTGAATCGCGTGATTCCGATAAACGAGCGAAAAGTTATACTAAAACGAAAATCGGATCAGAAATCGCGATCAGAACATAATCGCGGAAAATCCGACGAAAAAGAAAAAAAGACGAATGGATTAAATCATTAATTAACCTAATCCGAAAGAAAAAAATAATAAAATAAAAAAAAACGAAAATAAAACTGACGAAAACCAATCGGTTTTTTTTAAAAACCTGCATGGATTTCGAGGCGGCGGCGAACCTCGGGCGACGCGCGTCGCGGCGGCGGCGGCGGCTCCGGCGGGCGGGTGGGCTGGCGGCGGCCGTTATGGGCTGGGGGCTCGGGTGCGGCGCTATTTAAGGGCGTCCCCCGGGCGGAGTCCCGCTCGGGCATGGCCCAAGGTCGGTTTCTTTTTTTTTTAAAATTACGCTCGGAAGAAAAATAAAAAGAAATACTAAACAGACTCCAAAAATCCCAAAATAATTTTTCCCGGGCTTCTAAAATCAAGCCCGACAAAGTGAACATTTATTTGGGCCCTAAATACAATTTTAAAAAACGCGTATTTTTCCTAAATTCAAATAAAAACATCGAAAAACTCCGAAATAAATCTTATTTGATTTTATTCTTAAATCCTCAATATTTCTATATTTTGGGAAATTCATTTTATTCCCTCTCTCATATTTGTAATAGAAATAATCGATGATAAAATAAATAAAATCAAATGATCCTATTTTCAAAATTTGAGAAAACTCAAATATGAAAATAACAAAATCCCCAACTCTCTCAGTGGGTCCTTGAGTTGCTTAGAATTTTCTAGGATCAAAACCCAAAAGTAAATAAAATATGATATGCATGATGATCTAATGTATAACATTCCAAATTGAAAATTTGGGATGTTACAAGGTGGAATAGAATGGTGGTTGTGGAGAAGACAAAAAGGAGAAGATAGTCTCACATCAACTAGGCGTATCAACGGGCTATGGAGATGCCCATCAATAGATATCAATGTGAGTGAGTAGGGATTGCCATGCAACGGATGCACTAGAGCTATAAATGTATGAAAGCTCAACAAAAGAAACTAGTGGGTGTGCATCCAACTTGCTTGCTCATGAAGACCTAGGGCACTTGAGTAGGCCCATCATTGGAATATACAAGCCAAGTTCTATAATGTAAAATTCCCACTAGTATATGACAGTGATAACATGAGAGACTCTCTACTATGAAGATCATGGTGCTACTTTGAAGCACAAGTGTGGTAAAAGGATAGTGGCATTGCCCCTTTTTATTTATTTTCTCTTTTTTTGGGCCTTCTTTTTTTTCTTTGGCCTTTCTCTTTTTTTAGGACAATGCTCTATTAAATGATGATCATCAAACTTTTATTTATTTACAACTCAATGATTACAACTTGATTCTAAAACAAGGTATGACTCTATATGGATGCCTCCGGCGGTGTACCGGGATATGCAATGAATCAAGAGTGACAAGTATGAAGAAATTATGAATGGTGGCTTTGCCACTATGTAAACTACATGATCATGCTAAGAAATATGACATTGATGAATGTGTCATGATGAACTAGATGGTGGAAAGTTGGATGGCAATATATCTTGGAATGGCTATGGAAATGCCATAATAGGTAGATATGGTGGCTGTTTTGAGGAAGGTATATGGTAGGTGTATGATACCGGTGAAAAGTGCGCGGTATTAGAGAGGCTAGCAAAGGTGGAAGGGTGAGAGTGCGTATGATCCATGGACTCAACATTAGTCATAAAGAACCCATATACTTATTGCAAAAATCTAGAAGTTATCAAAGCAAAGTATTACGCGCATGCTCCTAGGGGGATAGATTGGTAGGAAAAGACCATCGCTCATCCCCGACCGCCACTCATGAGGAAGACAATCAATAAATAAATCATGCTCTAACTTCATCACATAACGGTTCACCATACGTGCATGCTAAGGGAATCACAAACTTTAACACAAGTATTCTTTAAATTCACAACTACTCAACTAGCATGACTTTAATATTATCACCTCCATATCTCAAAACAATTATCATGCTTCAACCTTTTCTTAGTATTCAACACCCTCAAAAGAAAGTTTCACAAATCTTGAATACCAAGCATATTATTATTAAGCAAATTACCATGCTATTAAGAGACTCTCAAAATAATTTAAGTGAAGCATGAGAGATCAATAGTTTCTTTAAAAAAATCCACCACCGTGCTCTAAAAGATCAAAGTGAAGCACATAGAGCAAAATTATAACGCTCAAAAGATATAAGTGAAGCACATAGAGCAAAACTACTTAGCTCAAAAGATATAAGTGAAGCACATAGAGCAAAACTACATAGCTCAGAAGATATAAGTGAAGCACATAGAGTATTCTATCAAATTTTAATTCATGTATGGCTCTCTCAAAAGGTGTGTACAGCAAGGATGATTGTGGCATACTAAGACACAAAGACACAAATAATACAAGACACTCCAAGCAAAACACATATCATGTTGGTGAATAAAAATATAGCTCCAAGTAAATTACCGATGGAAGTGGACGAAAGAGGGGATGCCTTCCGGGGCATCCCCAAGCTTTGACTTCTTTGTGTCCTTGGATTATCTTGGGGGTGCTATGGGCATCCACAAGCTTAGGCTCTTGCCACTCCTTGTTCCATAATCCATCAAAAGGTTTCACCCAAAACTTGAAAACTTCACAACACAAAACTTAAAGTAGAAAACTCGTGAGCTCCGTTAGCGAAAGAAAACAAAAGACCACTTCAAGGTACTGTAATGAACTCATTCTTTATTTTTATTGGTGTTAAACCTACTGTATTCCAACTTCTCTATGGATTATAAACTATTTTACTAGCCATAGATTCATCAAAATAAGCAAACAACACACGAAAAACAGAATCTGTCAAAAACAGAACAGTCTGTAGTAATCTGTAGCTAGCGCAAGATCTGGAACCCCAAAAATTCTAAAATAAATTGCTTGACGTGAGGAATTTATATATTAATGATCTTCAAAAATAATTAACTTAATAGCACTCTTCAAATAAAAATGACAGCAGTTCTCGTGAGCGCTAAAGTTTCTGTTTTTTACAGCAAGTTCAACAAGACTTTCCCCAAGTCTTCCCAACGGTTGTACTTGGCACAAACACTAATTAAACACAAAAAACACAACCAAAACAGAGGCTAAATAATTTATTTATTAAATAACAGCAAGGATAAATATTGGGTTGACTCCCAACAAGCGCTTTTCTTTAAAGCCTTATAGCTAGGCATAATATTTCAATGATGCTCACATGAAAGACAATAATTGAAGCACAAAGAGAGAATCATAAAACACGTGACAAACACATCTAAGTCTAACATAATTACTATGCATAGGCATATTATAGGCAAAAAAATTATCAAGACAACCAAAAACTAGCATATGCAAGGAAGCGGAAAGAAACAATAGCAATCTCAACATAATGAGAGGTAATTTAGTAACATGAAAATTTCTACCACCATATTTTCCTCTCTCGTAATAATTACATGTAGGATCATAAGCAAATTCAACAAAATAGCTATCACATAAAATATTTTCAACACGATCCACATGCATGCAAAGTTGACACTCTTCCAAAATAGTGGGATTAACATTAACTAAAGTCATGACCTTTCCAGACCCACTTTTATCAAAAACTTCATAAGATTGAACATTCTCCAAATATGTGGGATCTAAAGTTGACACTCTTCCAAACCCACTTTCAATAATATAGCAAACACTATTATCAATCTCATATTCATCATGGGGCTTAAATAAATTTTCAATATCATAAAAAGAATCACCCCAATCATGATCATTGCAACAAGTAGAGGACATAGCAAAACTAGCATCTCCAAGCTTAGGGTTTTGCATATTATTAGTACAATTGACATCAAGAGATTTTATAGTAAAATCATTGCAATCATGCTTTTTATTCGAAGATCTATCATGAATCACTTCATAAAGTAATTCATCACACTTTTCAGATTCACGAATTTTAAGCAAAACCTCATAAAGATAGTCTAGTGCACAAAACTCACTAGCAATTGGTTCATCATAATTGGATCTCTTAAAAATATTAGCAAGCGGATGAGGATCCGTCGATCTTAGATTCTCTATTTAGTAATAAATAAACAACTATTCCAACCATACGAGCAAACAAGAAACGGGCAAATAGAGAGGGAGGATAGAGAGAGAGAGAGAGGGCGAATAAAACGGCAAGGGTGAATTGGAGGGAGAGGAAAACGGGAGGCAAATGGCAAATAATGTAATGCGAGAGATAGGGATTGTGATGGGTACTTGGTATGTTGACTTTTTGCGTAGACTCCCCGGCAACGGCGCCGGAAATCGTTGGTTTTCTCCGAAGAGGAAGGGATGATGCAGCAGAGTAGCATAAGTATTTCCCTCGGTTTTTGAGAACCAAGGTATCAATCCAGTAGGAGGCCACGCTCAAGTCCCTCGTACCTGCACAAAACGATAGCTACTCGCAACCAACGCGATTAGGGATTGTCAATCCCTTCACAGTCACTTACGAGAGTGAGATCTTATAGATATAATTTTTTTGGTATTTTTGGTATAAAGATGCAAAGTAAAAAGTAAAATCAAAGTAAAAAAGCAAAGCAAGATTAAAGTGATGGAGATTGTTATGATGAGAATAGACCCGAGGGCCATAGGTTTCACTAGTGGCTTCTCTCAAGAGCATAAGTATTCTACGGTGGGTGAACAAATTACTATTGAGCAATTGACAGAATTGAGCATAGTTATGAGAATATCTAGGCATGATCATGTATATAGGCATCACGTCCGTGACAAGTAGACCGAAATGATTCTGCATCTACTACTATTACTCCACTCATCGACTGCTATCCAGCATGCATCTAGAGTATTAAGTTAAAAACAGAGTAACGCCTTAAGCAAGATGACGTGATGTAGAGAGATAAATTCATGCAATATGAAATAAACCCCATCTTGTTATCCTCGATGGCAATGATGCAATACGTGCCTTGCTGCCTCTTCTGTCACTTGGAAAGGACACCGCAAGATCGAACCCAAAGCTAAGCACTTCTCCCATGGCAAGAACTACTAATCTAGTTGGCCAAACCAAACGGATAATTCGAAGAGACTTGCAAAGATAACTAATCATACATAAAATAATTCAGAGAAGATTTAAATATTATTCATAGATAGACTTGATCATAAACCCATAATTCATCGGTCTCAACAAACACACCGCAAAAAGAAGATTACATCGAATAGATCTCCACAAGAGAGGGGGAGAACTTCGTATTGAGATTCAAAGAGAGAGAAGAAGCCATCTAGCTACTAACTATGGACCTGAAGGTCTGAGGTAAACCACTCACACTTCATCGGAGGGGCTAGGATGATGTAGAAGCCCTCCATGATGACGGCCCTCTTCCGGCGGAGCTCCGGAACAGGCCCCAAGATGGGATCTCGTGGATACAGAAAGTTGCGGCGATGGAATTAGGTTTTTGGCTCCTGTTCTGATCATTTGGGGGTACGTATGTATATATAGGAGGAAGGAGTACGTCGGTGGAGCACCGAGGGGCCCATGAGGCAGGGGGTGCACCCTAGGGGGCGCCCCCACCCATGTGACCTGCTCTTTGACTCCTTGGAGTAGGGTCCAAGTCTCCTGGATCACGTTCGGTGAGAAAATCACGTTCCCGAAGGTTTTATTCCGTTTGGACTCCATTGGATATTCTGTTTCTCCAAAACACTGAAATAGGCAAAAAAACAGCAATTCTGGGCTGGGCCTCCGGTTAATAGGTTAGTCCCAAAAATAATATAAAAGTGGAAAATAAAGCCCAATATAGTCCAAAACAGTAGATAATATAGCATGGAGCAATAAAAAATTATAGATATGTTGGAGACGTATCAGTCATCTTTACTGTCCGCCCTGCGGTCCGGTCTATTCCAACAATTCTGGAGCAAATCATATTATATTATCAGCCTCCTCCTGCACCGGATAGCTCAATGGGCAAGCGCACAAGTCGCCGCCATTACAGTTTGGTTAACTTCAAATAGCCAGTTGGGTTGAACCATTGGCCGAGTTACTGATACAGCTCATACGAGATCATTTATAACACGGCGAAGTCGACCTCAACCTTCTATGGATTCACATTGCGTTATCAACGCCAAAGATATACAATGAGTATTACGAGGGTCATCAACTTGCCACCTTGCCTCCATCTTCAACATATTCTAGCATTCCGCCGATTCAACTATATGTCGGTTTATATCATGGTCAAGTATGGAGAATCTCAAGACAACTCCTCGAGTCATCTTAAGACTCGGGGGCTACAATGATATGACTCAGCAACTCTTGTCAATTTCAGCAAATTCAAGAAGCCCAAGACGTTGAAGGGGAAGATAACCCGGTCCCGGAGGCTGCTGCCGTATTGATGAAAATTTAAATGACGTGAGAAAATTTCTGGCTCAAAATGAAGATTTCGGTTTAAAATCCGGCACAAGAGACATCTCTCTCCCATAAAGCTTTGAAGCTCTCAATATACAGTTTAACATCCGGTTCAAAAAGAATCCATCTCTCGCAAAGTTTGAGTTCTCAATAAAATTAAAGGTTGCCAAAGAGAGCTTGCTGCCATGATGCGCAGTTCAAATATGGGTATCCTGCCTTATTGGCTCATCTTATTGGTCACTTGGGGGCTTCCTGCTCAATGAGCATAGCTTTGCTTACCCTCTTGCTCCGGCTTACATGCCTTATTACAAATCATTTGGAGGCTTGATGCCCGATTTACACGAATCAAAGAGAGTTTGTTGCACAACACAACTCAAACATAGGTACCCAGTGAGCACAGCTCAAAAATATATCACTTGGGGGCTTCCTGCTCATCAAGAATAGCTATGACTACCCTTGTTAATTCGCCTTATATGCCTGAAATAAAATGTTACTTGGGGGCTCTTTGTTCAACGGACAAGAGTTTTTATGACCCTTGTAATAGGCTTAAAAGCCAGGCTTTGAAGCAAGGTAGGCTTCAAACCCGGGTTATCCTGCCTTTTTAAGTCTGCCACTCCGCCCAGGTAGTCCTGGAACGACCCACCGTAATTTTGACAAGTCATTCTTATACAGACCCTGAACTTGTCAAAGTTAAAACGACGACTGGTTATGTGAGGTCCGGCTTATAAGGTTTGTATGAATGTCTAACTCAGTGGATGTGCGCCCTTGAAAGCACTTTATTTTTTAGGCCTGGCCACCTATGAAAGCCTTGATTTTTTTATTTAATTTGAACATTATTTTAGGTTTCTCTCATGTGAACATATTAATATATGATTAAAAACCGATGAGGGCTATGATGCCTTCTGGTTCATACATGAAACTACCCGGTGTTTATTAACCTGGCCTAGCTTTGAACTATAAGTCGCCAGTGTATGAAGATCTTAAGCGTTGTGCTCTAAGTTTTGGGATATTACCCCTTGCTGCATACGGTGTTGTAAACCGGCAGTATGAATTTGTGGATAGGGCGTTGTGCACTCAGTGGTTATGCGCCCTTGAAAGCAGTTGATTTTTTAGGCCTGGCCACCTATGAAAGACTTGATTTTTTATATTTGATTTGAACATTTTTTTAGGTTTCTCCCATGTGAACATATTAATACATGATTAGAAACCGATGAGGGCTATGATGCCTTCTGGTTCATACATGAAACTACCCAGTGTTTATTAACCCGACCTAGCTTTGGACTATAAGTCGCCAGTGTATGAAGATCTTATATACTTGGAAGCGTTGTGCTCTAAGTTTTGGGATATTACCCCTTGCCGCATACGGTGTTGTAAACCAGCAGTATGAATTTGTGGATAGGGCACTGTGCTCTACATCCTTGGGTTGTTACCCTTACTGCAGGTGGCATGTTAAGCCGGTGGTATGGACTAATTTGACAGGCCATGTAACCTTGATTATATGACTCATCATTGAGCATCTTTGAGTTGGATAACCCGCCCTGATAGCGGACTTTAAGTCGCCAGGATATTTTTCCTTGAGCAATCAAAATGATGATATTTGATTACTCCGGGTTGATACTGGCACTGGATTATAATTATCAAAGTATGACCGTGATATTAATCTACAGGTATGTCTTTTAGTAATGGTAGAATATTTTGGGTTTGATAAACTGCCCTGGCTTTAGACATTAAGTCGCCAGTATATTTTGAATTGCGCCATTGGAATCTTGCGCTTATAAATCATTGGATTGTTACCTTCACTGAGCATGGCAATGTAAGCCGACAACATAAATCAATCCTACAGGTACGTTTTCCTGGTTATATGAATATGCGAGGTTTGATAACCCGCCCTGGCTTTTAACTTTAAGTTGCCAGTATGTTTATGCTTGAATGGCCTTAATGCTAGTCTTTTCCATAATTGCATAAGACTATATTATGTTTGGGTTGTCACCCGCCCTGGCTTTTGACGTTAAGTCGCCAGGGCATATGTTGCTTAAACTCTGTGCAGGATTTGCAGAGCCATGACTTATATAAATGATTAAGTTCAAGCCCATCATCAAAGATTGAAATTGGTGTTTCAAAGGTGTTATCAATTATTGATTTTTACAAAGGCTGTAAGCCGTCAGGTTACAAAAATCCCAGATTACAACGGATTGGCATTAAGTCGCCATCGGCCAAGAGCCACCGAGTATTTACACTTCGGATTTACTTGTCAACCGATAAGGTATTCACATCTTTAATAGCCAAACTTGGCTGGTTTGTCATGATGATATTGAATGATTAAGGTTTTCATACGTGATTATATTATTCAAATCTTGAATAGCCAACCTGGCTGGATCTTTATTATGGTTATCAATAACCAGTATTATGATTGAGGTTTTGAAACTCACTTTAGTGCAATGGCTATTATTTTATCAATGGATATGATTTATTTTACAATGGAAGGTTTAGTCCCGAGTCGCTGCAGGCTTATGACCTGGCACTTGGGGGCTACATTATTCAAGTGGAGATTATGTCAAATATGCAAGTCCCATGTCACTGCCAGCATGCACCATGGCACTTGGGGGCTAATGCAAAGTCATTTTTACTTGACTTATTGAAGACTCGACTCATCACATCGTAATGAGCCGACCCTTGGGGGCTACCAATGGCTCCTGTCAACAATTCAAGGTCCACTACTCAGTTGGTAAAGTATAAGGCTCTTCACCTTGTGGACGTGGCTTCGAGCCCCATGGTGAGGATTACATCTTATGATATGAAGTATATATAAAGTCTCAGCTCAGTATTATCTTACTAAGCCGGCCCTTGGGGGCTACACTAGTTGAAATATTATGAGCATAAGGTGATTACAAGTCCTAGGTTGCTGCAAGCATGACAACGCGACACTTGGGGGCTACATATGTGGAATATTCAGAGATGAGCAAATCGGATTTCTTCAAGATTGTGACATTTATACTCAAGCAATTCTTAAGTTATTGCTACGCTACCTTCTTAAGACTTGGGGCTACAAGTGATATGCATATAAGAGGTACATTTTCAAGCTTGATGTTAACTATAATTATGACCCGGAGTCATCAATTTTATGAGCTGACAAATTTTGTTAATGATAAACCGGCAAGTTTGACTTCTTCAAGCCGGTTGAAAATTAGATGAGTATTTCAAGACCAATCTTTCCCTAATAATAAAGCACGAGTTGAATCTGTCGGGTTTACCGTCGTGGCGTTTTTGGAAGACATTCCCTGTGGTTTTTGAAAATTGAACCCATAGTCCGTATTTAAGTGGACTGGGAAAACAATTCGATTTTGCAAATTAGCCCCTGCACTTTGTAAGAATTACGCTCGCGCTCCTTTCTTTATCTTATCCACCGACAGCTCCTACGACCTGAGCTTCCCTGCCGCCCTGGCTGTGACGGCAGCTTCTTGGAGCAGATGGACGCGTCACCGCCGCACTGGGCCGTCGCGCCCTCCACCCCCACGGGGTCAACGAGGTCCTGCCCCGCCGTAGCCGGTGTGGCGCCTCGGGTGACCGCTCCGGGGTCGTCGTACAACCTAGTCATCGTGCCCTAGCGCTCCATCAACCCTCCCTGCGACGAGGCCCCCGGCGCCACCAGCAGCTTCGAGCTCTTCTATGACGACGGCACCGGATCCGGCCTCCGCCCGTTGCCCGAGACCATGTTTGACTTCCTCATGGGGTCCAGACTCGAGCGGTTCCTCAAGAAGCTCGCCCAGAGCGAGGCCGGCGGCTTCAGCGCCGTCCGCCCCTGTGACAACCCGCCGGATTGCAAGGCCGCCATCAAGATCATGCCCACCGTCTTCGTCACCACCTGCGCTGATTCCCACTTCTTAGTTTGCAAGGAGGCCTTCGAGCTGGGCGACTAGGCCAAGGAGATGCCCCACAGCCACATGTACCACTAGGACTGCATCCTGCCGTGGCTCGTGCTGCGTAACTCGTGTCTCGTGTGCCGGCACAAGCTGCCCACAGATGTGGTGCGGCCTGCTCCATTGATTGACCTCAGTGCCGTCGACGACCAGGGCAGCAACATCGGGGCTGAGGCTGGCAGTGAGGAGGAGACGATGGTTGGGTTTACGATTTGGTGGCTCCCTGGTGGAGGCTTTGATGTTAGGAGGTTCGCTGGTGGCAGGAGGGCCGATGAGAGGGATCTCTCCTCCCAGTTGTCTACACTGAGGTGGATGGGGGTTTCAACAATGGTGATGCACTGAGGAAGATCTCATGGTCATCGAGAGGGAGCCGTTCGTCACAGAGAGGAGTTAGCAGATGCATGTTCGACAACATGTTTGCTTGCTTTGGACACACCCATCCTCGAGGTTGGAGTGGAGCTCAGTTTTCACCCGTGGACTGAGTAGCCGGAGCACAAGCTGGAGATCCCAGGATAGCCACGCGGATGCGGTCGCGAGGTGATGACTGCATCCCGAAGTGGGGAATATGACAATTGGATGTTGGAGAGCCGCAGATGTTTGCTTCAGCTTGATGTTTTCTATATGAGTTGAGAGATAAAGAGGATTTGTACGTAGAGTGCAAATTGCGTGCTGAGTTGTACATAGAGTAGCAGAATTAGAGATGTTGCAATGCAAATGTCCTCCAGTTTACGCATTCAGGATGGTCTTCTTGTTGCATTTTGGAGTATCATTCAGCAAGACAAGTTTTGTTACTGATGCACACATCTGGATAGTGAGCACTTAAATTTTTGGTAGCACTCAATTGTTTCTTCGAATCCCATCTCGCTCAATGCAACGGGGGTTGCTCCATTGTAACCATCACTTGTTGGAAGGTTCAGAGCATAGCAAGGATTCAATAAAGCATCACTCAAGATATTTTCTGCTCTCCAATTGAATATTTTCTGCTCTTCAATTGGAAATACACGGCAAGAAGCAATGGCAAGCAGCAGCAGCGGTGGCAAGCAGAGGCAGGCTGCTGCTGTATCGTGATTGAGGTTAAGTGTAGAGGGAGATGCGGGGTGGGCTGGGGTCCTAATCATCTGTATCACCGATGCTCTGGCTATCGCCTCACGATTATTGATTGGTGCTCCCGCCCCATCTATGTTGGTCAGTGGCTATGCTAGCAGATTACTAATCATATGAGATTCAGACAAAGTGCAGACTACCAATTCCATGGGCTGGAGAAGGACACAAACGGCTGCAAGATCCAGAAGAAAGGGAGAATAGCGGCAGATTACTAATAAATAATTCGAAGTGTAGACCACGTTGGCAGATTGCTATCACGTTTGCTGATTACTAATACACGTTCACTGAAATGTATAAAAGGGGATGTATCTAGATGTATTTTAGTTCTAAATACATCCCTTTGGGGTTGTTTGGATACAGAGTTTTTGCCAAACCTGTTTCCGCTAATCACGTTTATGGGTGTAACCACCTAAAACCATGTTTGTTTGACGTAACAAATCCTTGGATAAGTAAATCCTGGTTTTCTTAAAACTGAAAAAGTGAGTATATGGAAAAACGACTATTAGCCGTTTTTCTAAAAACCCGTTTAGTGCATCGTGACCAGATGGAGGTTGACTTCCATGAAACCTCAATGCACAGGAGCTATACCGTGGCTTGCGAAGTGAACATCATCGAGGCAAGCAACACTTGTCTTACGCCATGGCAGGGCATGTCGACGACGATGACACGACGCCATCGTCGGCAATGCTTTGTGGAGTGTCCGTTCTATGCCATGACCGACAACAACAGGTGAAGCGCTTGAGGGCGGCGGGCCGGCGGCGACGCAAGGCCGTTCCCAATGCTGCCTTCAGCGGGTCGACCTCGTCAGTCGCCATGTCGTTCTGGCCTGTTCGACATCAACGCCGTACATGATACGCGCTGATTGGTATATACGATCAGGCAGCCGGCGACGACGCAGTTCAACAGTAGCCGGTAGTTAAGCCCATCGGTAGTCAGGTATAAGCCCATGGGACTCTATCCCGCTTTTCCACGTTAGTAATGGAAAGAAAATCCGTCGAACAAGTTGCATGCGAGTTTGAGGAGGAAGAGAAGGAACGGCATCGAGATTAACCCAAACAAAGAATTGTGTAAACTCATCTTAACAGAATAACTAATCAAAACTCGTTTTCCTAAAAATTCTCGTAAAACCTGTTTTTGGATAACCCAGGTTTAATTCTCCTAATCCAAACAACCACTTTGTGTCCATTTCGATGACAACTATTTTCGGACAGAGGGAGTACAATTTATCATGAGGCAAAAAAAATTGTGTGTGCGCTACTACTGCTTATAGGGAATAGAGAATACAGATAATGTTGCAGATTGTATATCAATGAGAACTTTTAATTCTTGCAGTTGCTAATGCACTGGAATTTTAAGTTTGCTTTGGATATTTCACAAATAACGTTCAATTCAAAGAGATGGACATAGCTAAGGAAACAACGCAGTATCCAAGGTGAGATCCCACTTCATTCAAATTCCTTCTCACTATGATAGATAGATGGACATAATCTTTTCAAATTTTAATTATTATCTTGCGTAGGTGTGGCTCATTGACGGGTGTGCGCAGCCGAAATCACTGCCTCAAGATTGCTAACGTTCAAACGCATTGTGATTAGAGGAGAACCTGACCATCGACAACAAGGTGGAAACCAAGTTAAGTGGTGACACGGGTGCGATGCCATCTCAAAATAGAGGACATGGATCTGTGAGGTCTTGTAGTCACTCAATTTTTTCCAATTGCAACGCACTGGCCCTTTTGCTAGTATTTCTTAAGCATTGGGAGCTGAATCAAATGAATTATTCTTCACAATATTTCTGTGAGAAACCGATGTCAGCAAGTTAATTATGAAGCTGATTTATTGACCCGAACTTTTCAGAAGAAGGAAATGACAAGGACATAAGGATGATCAGGTACCGGTTCAGAAAAACTTTTAACCCGGAGCACAACCTGTCAAATTTGTTCTTGTGTGTAACAGCCTGGATTTTTCCCTTTTCTTTTTCCTTTGTTTTTCTTGGATTTCCTGTTTTGTTTTGCTTTTCCGTGGCTATGTGGTTCTGAAACTTTGGAAGATCAGGCCTTCCTAGGTTTTATAGTGGTTTGTTACCCTCTTCATCATCCCAAGATCATGCCATTTCCATCCTTGACCTAACCCAAAAAATTTTTGTTGGGAATATTCCTTTCCAGATAAAGAAATAACCCTTAAAACCCTAGGTTGTGAAGCAACCTATATTTCTGTCACTCCTAAAATTCCCAAATAATTCTCATAAATTGTTTCGGTCCTATCTTGCTCAAATATGGAAAAAAAATTCATTGCCATGTTAAAAAATAATCCTCCAATAATTATTATCCTATTATGTCCTAAATGGCACTTCACAAAGGAAGTGCTATTTATCTTTGCCCATTTGAACCCAAACTTCTTGGACATCTTTTAATGTCCAAATAATTGACTTGTGCAAAAATTCAACTCAATTTGCCTAGTAAATATTCCTGAGCAATTTGTCTAAGTTCCTGTCTGAGGGAAGTGATTGTGAAGGAAGTACAAGTTAGGCATATCTAAATGAGTTAAAATTTTGCAAGGTCCTTCCTATGGGCAAATAATGACTCTCCACCAAATATGAGCTCATGTAAATCATCTATGTGAGCCCAGCCCCAAATCTTAGCTTCTGATCAGATTTTCAGTTTGTGAAGAAACTATATTTTATATTGCTTCAATTGAGTTGAAAATTTACCAGGACATGCTTATACCTATATAAACTCCCTCCACCAAGTTTTACCTCAATTGGTTAATCCAATTGCCCTGGGTAATTTTCCCAAGTTTCTTTCCAGAATGAAGCTTTGTGAAGCAAGCGTGTAACGCCCCAAGACCGGAGCTTCAGTTGCCTTCCAGGGTTTCCGGGTTTTGTCGTGTGATTTTTTTGGTTCATCGCTTTCATATTTGCATCATGTGCATTGCATCATGTCATCATGTCATTTCTTTTCTTAACTCAACTAAATAAATTGCATGGATCTTCGGTCCATTTAAATCGAGGGATATTCACTATGGTGATTACTCTTTAAAACATATTCTCCCAATATTTTAGGGAGCTATATAAATAATATTCCATTCTTTTGGAATTAAACATAACACACTTGCAAATATTCCCCATGACTTTTCTGCTTCGAGTTTGGTCCTCAAACTTTGCCCATATCTTCTTTCATCGCTTTCCCGATCTCCACAAAAATTCCGAACATTTTTGGACTCTCCAAAAATGTTTTTCTAATCCAAACTTATTTGAATGACATTCAAATGTGTTTGAATGTAATCTTTTCAAGCGATGCCAAATGCATTTTTCTCGAAACAAACTCATTTTTATGAGTCCGGCAAATTTAACCTCATGCCCAAATTGTTCCTCTAACCTTCCCTTCTATCTTTTCCTTTCTCTTAATTTCTCTGTTTTAAAAGAAAAAGGAAATAGGGGAGAGGGAGAAGAGAGTCCAGCCCAGCTGGGCCTCTAACCGGCCCAACCTTCCCCTCAGCCAGATAGGCCTCCTGCCTGCACCTAGGCCCATTTGCCCCTTGGCCCAGCTGCGCCCCCACCTAAGACTAACCCTAGCCCGATCCCATCTCACTCCCTCGTCTCCCTGCCGCCGCCTCGCCGTTCCCCGCCAAGTTCCATGAGTTGTCGACGGAATCATCAAGTTCCTTGCTGCCATGGATGCGAGTTCCTCTGCTTACCCTTTGTGCTCCATCCGCTGTCGTGCCACATGGCTCGTCCGCGGCGTCACGCGTGCCGGCTTTTCCCATGCCAGGCCACCGTTGTTGCCTCCGTTCCCAGCCGCCAGTGTCCCTGCATCCGTCCAGCCGTCCGTGTTGCTGCCGCTGGACACCAAGACCGGGGGCTCTTTAGCTGTTGCACGCTTGCAATGCCTCCTCCCGAGCAGGAGCATCTTGAACCGATGCCTCCGTGAAGCCCGAGTGGGAATGGTTGTGTGCACCGATTACGCCAAGACCTGGACCGACAAGTACCATGACATCCGTCGATTGCCAAGTACCCTTACGCATGGATACACCAAGTTCCTCTTAGACCGATGCAAGTTCCGCTACCGTCGACAAAACCCGAGACGAAGTACCCCGACGGAGATCGGCAAGTCACAAGATTGTCCTGGATATCGTCAAGTACCACGACGACCCTCGAAGAGTTCGGATTCGACAAGTTCGACTATGAAACGGGAACCATTACTTCCACAACCGCTGTCTTCGGAATCGCTAAGAATGTCAAGTTCCTCCACGATGCCCGACGCCTAAAACGATCACCGAACCGAAAATAACGCCAAGTACCAGGATGACGAGGACCGCCAAGTTCGTCTTCCGCCGTCTCCGAAATCGTCAAGTACCGCTATGAGATGTGCAACTACTTCCACGACGAAACGAGAACAACTACCGCCGTTGAAGGCCGTCAAGTGAACATCTACCGACGACGTGTACGACCTACTCCGTGAACGTGTACCACTACGTCCAGAGACCGCGAACCCGTCAAGTCCGACAACGTTTGTGTACAACTACCGACGACGCGCATGTTGCCAAGTACCCTCTCCGGATCGTCATGTTTGACTACCGATAAACATGTACCACTACGGTTGTCAAGATCGCGAGAACCTCTACCGTCGACCCTAGAGCATGCGAGATCGACTACTTCCACTACCGTCGTCGCGAGAACGCCTACTTCCCTCTACGAACGAGAACCGTCCCCTATGCACGCTCCAAAAGGTGTAACCGCCGAGACGGCCGCCCGTGAACTAATGCATGTGTGATGTATGAGATGCTCGTGCTTGCTCCGTGCTCGAATTGTCGGTGCACATTGCCCCTCTTTTGCCTTGTCACCATCGTCGACTCATGGGAAACCCGGTTACCGGGATCACCCCACCTTCTATCGCATGTCACGCTCCCGTCACTTCCTTTTGCACCGGCATCTCAATCGAGTACCGGAACCGGAACGTTGCCGTGGCACCGTTACCGTTATCGTTGCCGTGGCACCCCTTTTCTTTCCACCACGGTGACAAATGCTTCATAATGCCCTTATCAACATTCTCATAAAAACTTGCATAAAACTTGCACATGTCATTTGCATCATGATAATAACATTTAAATGTTTAAAATTGTTGTTGCGCCAAATTGATAATTGCATATGGGGATTTACCGTAATTGTTGTTTATTATATCCGGCCCCATTTAAATGGTTTAAATGGTATAGTTTTGTTATGCTTCACCTCTTGCCATGTTAACCAACATTTAATATTGTGGAGTACCTAACCAAGAGTGAACTAAATAATTGATGTGGTGTTCCGTCAATATGCAACTCATTGCATATTGAGCTCCACTTAACTTGTAGTTTTGTTTGTGCCCTTTGCCATGCCATGCATATTTAAAACAGACATGCATCATAATTGTTTGCGCATCGTGCCATGCTTATGTGATGATTGTTTACTATGTTGTTTGCTTTCTTTCCGGTGTTGCTTCTTCGGGTTAGTTCCGATAACGTCGTGTTGTGAGGATTCATTCGACTACGTCTGTTTGTCTTCTTCATGGACTCATTCTTCTTCCTTGCGGGATTTCAGGCAAGATGACCATACCCTCGAAATCACTTCTATCTTTGCTTGCTAGTTGTTCGCTCTTTTGCTATGCCTATGCCGCGATACCTACCACTTGCTTATCATGCCTCCCATATTGTTTAAACCAAGCCTCTAACCACCTTGTCCTAGCAAACCGTTGTTTGGCTATGTTACCGCTTTGCTCAGCCCTTCTTATAGCGTTGTTAGTTGCAGGTGAAGATTGGAGCTTGTTCCATGTTGGTGCATGGATATTTTGTTGGGATATCACAATATCTCTTATTTAATTAATGCATCTATATACTTGGTAAAGGGTGGAAGGCTAGGCCTTATGCCCAGTGTTTTGTTCCACTCTTGCCGCCCTAGTTTCCGCCATATCGGTGTTATGTTCCCGGATTTTGCGTTCCTTACGTGGTTGGGTTATAATGGGAACCCCTCGACAGTTTGCCTTGAATAAAACTCCTCCAGCAATGCCCAACATAGGTTTTACCATTCGCCACCTAGCCTTTTCTTTCCCTTGGGTTCTGCAGACTCAAGGGTCATCTTTATTTTAACCCCCCCTGGGCTAGTGCTCCTCTGAGTGTTGGTCCAACCGAGTAGACTGCGGGGCCACCTCGGGGCAACTTGAGGGTTGGTTTTACTCGTAGGATGTCTCATCTAAGTGTGCCTTGAGAACGAGATATGTGCAGCTCCTATCAGGATTTGTCGGCACATTCGGGCGGTGTTGCTGGACTTGTTTTACCATTATCGAGGATGTCTTGTAACCTGGATGCCGAGCCTGATCGGATTGTCTTGGGAGAAAGAATATCCTTCGTTGACCATGAGAGCTTGTGATGGGCTAAGTTGGGACACCCCTGCAGAGATTTGAACTTTCGAAAGCCGTGCCCGCGGTTATGGGCAGATGGGAATTTGTTAATGTCTGGTTGTAGAAAACCTGAAGTTGACCTTAATTAAAACACATCAACCACGTGTGTAACTGTGATGGTCTCTTCTTGGCGGAGTCCGGGAAGTGAACACGGTGTTGGAGTAATGCTTGACGTAGGTTGTTCTAGGATCACTTCTTGATCATAGTTGTTCGACCATGCTTTTGCCTTCTCTTCTCGCTCTCATTTGCGTATGTTAGCCACCATATATGCTAGTCGCTTGCTGCAGCTCCACCTCATACCTTTTACCCTTCCTATAAGCTTAAATAGTCTTGATCACGAGGGTGTGAGATTGCTGAGTCCCCGTGACTCACAGATACTTCCAAAACCAGCTTGCAGGTGCCGTTGAACCGTGCAGATGATGCAACCAAGCTCAAGGAGGAGCTCGATGAAGATCTTGTCCTTTGTGTTGTTTCGTTCTAGTTGATCAGTAGTGGAGCCCAGTTGGGGTCGATCGGGGATCTGTGTAGCATTTGGGGTAGTCTTCTTTTATTTTGGTTTCGTAGTCGGACCTTGATTGTATTTGGATGATGTAATGCTTCATTCATATATTGTGTGAAGTGGCGATTGTAAGCCAACCATGTATCTCTTTCCCTTATGTATTACATGGGTTGTGTGAAGATTACCTCACTTGCGACATTGCTTTCAATGCGGTTATGCCTCTAAGTCGTGCTTCGACACGTGGGAGATATAGCCGCATCAAGGGCGTGACAAGTTGGTAATCAGAGCCTTCCCCGACCTTAGGAGCCCCCCTGCTTGATCGAATCATTGGCGTTGTTGAGTCTATAAAAATGTTTTGAGTCATTTAGGATTATATATATCGAAGAGTTAGGAATTCTTTTACTCCTCAGTCCCTTCGTTGCTCTGGTAAGGCATCCTAACGTAGAGTTTTGACTCTTCTCATCTCAAATTTCACTTAATTTTTTTTTAGGATCACGCGGGTTTCTTGGAATCGTTCCGATGGTTTTGTGACGAGGACATTGTTCTTGGTGCGTCCTGTCATTTAGGGGTTGTGGCAGTGTCTCGGGGAGTTGAGCTCTGAGGTGTTGTCGTCACAATTTTATCGTTGCAATTCTGGAATACCTGAGTTTAGTTTCGCCGACATCGAAAATCTCTTTTACTCTGTTGTTAGTGAGATAACCTCGACGCCACCCAGTACTGGGGCGGGAGTTCGGGAGTATTGCCATAACTCGTATAACGGATGCTTTTCGAAGGTTGAGGTAAACGATTTCCGAAGGTTTATTGGTTATGTGTTGAAGGATGGATACAGCTGGATGTAGGATTTGCTAGTTTTGGGTGAGATATTATGCTTCCCCTGTGTCCCCAACACCTGATTGCATAACCGGAAAGTTTCGTGAGTTTATAAGTGGGAATTCAAGTAGCTCTTAGGATATCTTTCCGACAGATGTATGATATGAAATTGGGGTTCGACGTCTAGTGGTCCACCTATTCACGGTTGGTTTTACAGTGGTCTCATTGTGTCTTAAAGAGTCCTTGGCTATGCCGACTCGGGGACGCTTCGTATGTCATGTGCACTGCCTTGTACATGATGGTACTGTACGATCGAGCCCGTGTAGGCCCCACCACAAAAACTTCGGACGAAATCTCTATCATATGTTTGTTCCAGCTTATTCTACAAGCCTATCCTTTGTTTGTTTTGAGTTGTGGTATTCGAGTTGCTTCGAAGTCAAATGTTGATTCCATACCTTCTCTAAACGGTGTTCTCATACTCCGATGTGAATACCAAACCTTCATGATAATCGAGACTGTCATGTCAATCCTTTTCAACCGGCGTGTTTTCTCTTCAAGTGGTTCTGATCATTTCAACATCAGCAAGATCAATTATCAGTTCTTCCCAACGGTGTTTGTTTCATCCATCTCCAAGTTGCCTTTGTTTTTCCCTCCCTCCCACCCTTTTTCTTCAAGGACTCGGATTTATTTATCGAGTATCCATCTTATTGATGTGAAGCCTCTCCATTCTACTCCTTCATGTTCTTACCTGGTGTTTCTCATGAAGATACTAACGGAGCCTCAAGTTTATAATTCTTCGTTCTTTTATCTTCCCCGGTGTGTTCAATGCAATCTTTCGATGGTGATCACATCCTTTCCTTGTTTCAATACCTTCTCATGCCGGTGCACCTCATTATCATTCCACTTCTCGCTATTTATTGTTTCGGAGTGCTCAAGATATCTCGGAGATTCGTGTTTCCACTCTGCTTTCATTTCAGCTTTTGCGAGGATGTTACCTCATTCAAGACATTTATTTCAACCGGCGCAATCTCTCTTTTAAATTGTTCAATGGTGTTTTCTCTTGAGTGGGCCCTAACCCACAGGTCTTTTTCTAGGATCTTACCTGACTCTTCTTATTTTTTCGGAGTTATTCTCAAATTCTTTTCTAAAGTTTGACATAAGAATGATTTATCATCAGTCAAATGTCTTTCTCCAAGATCGGTTAAATTCTTTTCATCATTGGATCAACCTTTCTATTCGTCATCCTGGAGTATCTCAACGATTTTTGGTGGTGTTGTTCTCGTCATTCTCGGATTTGAAGACCAAAGAGGAGTTCCTCTTAAATCCTTACCCGTTCTTCCAAAGATCCATGGTTCTAATTTGTTGCCATCCTCTCATAATTGTTTTGATTATGAGAATTCTTTTCATCCATCTGGAGCATTTCATGAATTGTTTTCTCTTTCTTTTCCCTGGAGCCCATCATTTCAGAAGAATTAATCATTTCAGCTTTCAGCTCTCTTTCTCTAAATCTTACCGGTGCATCATTCAAGTATTCTCTAATCAGCTCAGGATCTCTTCATTCACTTACATCTAAATTCTCTCAAGAATCTTCATTCATTCTCTAATTCTTACCGGTGATTCATCCCTTTACTTCGTTCATTTTCAATTCTTATGTGGTCCGTTCAAGAATTCTCTTCCGTTGCTATTGTATTAATTTATCCGTTGTCACAATTCTACCGGTGGTCCGTTGAAGACCTTCTCAAGTTTGAATTATATCTCTCTTAATCTTTTCTACGGAAATAAGTTGTATGCCAAATCCATTGCTTGTCATCAATTTAATTGGTGAAGAATATGCATAATGTAATTCTTATTCTTGTTTCATCGAGTGAACTCAATTCCCTATTCCAGAGGTTCTTCAAATTGTTGGTTTCAATAGCTCATCTTTCTTTTCCGGAGTTCCTACCTCTCGCAATTATATCACCACAGAGATCCATCTAAATCATTACAAGGTTTCACCTTGTGTTTTCAACCTTTCTTTCTTTCCGTTTGATCATTCTTTTGTTTAACGGAGTTCTTCATGAAGTTTCTACATGATGGTTCATCAGGGATTTAATTCCTTCTCGAAGTGTTCATCAAGTTTCTTTTCAGAGGAGTTCAAGCATTCTTCATCTTGCTATTTGGAGTGCAATTCTTTCTTCCGTATCATTGGAGGTGGTATTATGTCATTCTTGATAATTTGAGTTCATGTTTCATGTTCCACATGTTGTTAAGAATGAAGTATTTTAAATCCATCAATCCCTTCGTTGGAATTATCTTGGGCTATATTTCACCTAAAGCCTTCCCTAAGGATTGTTTCTATTTATGGTGCTTTTAAATGACCCAAGTTCTTCATTTATCCTCCCGGTGAGAAAATATTCTCGTCTCCTTGTTCTTATCAATCCAATCTTGTTTTCGTTAGTGGCGGAATTTCACCTCATAGTTTGAGATGTTCTCCATAAGCCCACATCAAGCTTATCCTTTCGTTGTTGGTTTTCCAACAACTCCGTTCGACCCTTCTCCTAAGGATACCTTTTCAAGCTCTTTTGTGGCAGAAGTTGGCATTTTCTTCTCAATTCTCCTATGGCAATTATCTATCTTCTATTCTTCCGTTCCGGAGGCATTGTGTTGTTGCTCTCTTCAACCCATCTTCTTGTTTTGTCAGGTTCTTGTTCTTTTCTTGGTTTATCCATTTAACTGGAGTGTTTTCAACTTGGTTCATCTCCGTTGTTTTCTTCTTTTCAATTTGCTCAACCTCTCAAGGTTCTTTGGTTTCATGGTTTGTCAAAGAAGCAACTTAGCTTTACCTCTTCTCTTTCTCTTCCGTTTTCCCCTCCGGTGCCATCCTAGATCTCGGGACGAGATCCTCTCGTAGTGGTGGAGTGTTGTAACGCCCCAAGACCGGAGCTTCAGTTGCCTTCGAGGGTTTCCGGGTTTCTTCGTGTGATTTGTTTGGTTCATCGCTTTCATATTTGCATCATGTGCATTGCATCATGTCATCATGCCATCATGTCATTTCTTTTCTTAACTCAACTAAATAAATTGCATGGATCTTCAGTTCATTTAAATCGAGGGATATTCACTATGGTGATTACTCTTTAAAACATATTCTCCCAATATTTTAGGGAGCTATATAAATAATATTCCATTCTTTTGGAATTAAACATAACACACTTGCAAATATTCCCCATGACTTTTCTGCTTCGAGTTTGGTCCTCAAACTTTGCCCATGTCTTCTTTCATCGCTTTCTCGATCTCCACAAAAATTCTAAACATTTTTGGACTCTCCAAAAATGTTTTTCTAATCCAAACTTATTTGAATCACATTCAAATGTGTCTGAATGCAATCTTTTCAAGCGGTGCCAAATGCATTTTTCTCGGAACAAACTCATTTTTATGAGTCCGGGAAATTTAACCTCATGCCCAAATTCTTCCTCTAACCTTCCCTTCTATATTTTCATTTCTCTTAATTTATCTATTTTAAAAGAAAAAGGAAATAGGGGAGAGGGAGAAGAGAGTCCAGCCCAGCTGGGCCTCTAACCGACCCAACCTTCCCCTCAGCCAGTTAGGCCTCCTGCCTGCACCTAGGCCCATTTGCCCCTTGGCCCAACTACGCCCCCACCTAATACTAACCCTAGCCCGATCCCATCTCACTCCCTCGTCTCCCTACCGCCGCCTCGCCGTTCCCCGCCCAGTTCTACAAGTTGTCGACGGAATCATCAAGTTCCTTGCTGCCATGGATGCGAGTTCCTCTGCTTACCCTTCATGCTCCATCCGCTGCCGTGCCCCATGGCTCGTCCGCAGCATCGCGCATGCCGGCTTTTCCCATGCTAGTCCACCGTTGTTGCCTCCGTTCCCAGCCGCCAGCGTCCCTGCATCCGTCCAGCTGTCCGTGTTGCTGCCGCTGGACACCAAGACCGAGGGCTCTTTAGCTGTTGCACGCTTGCAGTGCCTCCTCCCGAGCAGGAACAGCTTGAACCGATGCCTCCGTGAAGCCCGAGTAGGAATGGTTGTGTGCACCGGTTACGCTAAAACCCGGACCGACAAGTACCACGACATCTATCGATTGCCAAGTACCCCTACGCGTGGATACGCCAAGTTCCTCTTCGACTGATGCAAGTTCCGCTACCGTCGACAAAACCCGAGACGAAGTACCCCGACGGAGATCGGAAAGTCATAAGATTGTCCTGGATATCATCAAGTACCACGACGACCCTCGAAGAGTTCGGATTCGACAAGTTCGATTATGAAACTGGAACCATTACTTCCACAACCGCTGTCTTCGGAATCGCTAAGAATGTCAAGTTCCTCCACGATGCCCGACGCCTAAAACGATCACCGAACCGGAAATAACGCCAAGTACCAGGATGACGAGGACTGCCAAGTTCGTCTTCCGCCGTCTCCGAAATCGTCAAGTACCGCTATGAGATGTGCAACTACTTCCACGACGAAACGAGAACAACTACCGCCGTTGAAGGCCGTCAAGTGAACATCTACCGACGACGTGTACGACCTACTCCGTGAACGTGTACCACTACGTCCAGAGACCGCGAACCTGTCAAGTCCGACAACGTTTGTGTACAACTACCGACGACGCGCATGTTGCCAAGTACCCTCTCCGGATCGTCATGTTTGACTACCGATAAACATGTACCACTACGGTTGTCAAGATCGCGAGAACCTCTACCGTCGACCCTAGAGCATGCGAGATCGACTACTTCCACTACCGTCGTCGCGAGAACGCCTATTTCCCTCTACGAACGAGAACCGTCCCCTATGCACGCTCCGAAAGGTGTAACCGCCGAGACGGCCGCCCGTGAACTAATGCATGTGTGATGTATGAGATGCTCGTGCTTGCTCCGTGCTCGAATTGTCGGTGCACATTGCCCCTCTTTTGCCTTGTCACCATCGTCGACTCATGGGAAACCCGGTTACCGGGATCACCCCACCTTCTATCGCATGTCACGCTCCCGTCACTTCCTTTTGCACCGGCATCTCAATCGAGTACCGGAACCGGAACGTTGCCGTGGCACCGTTACCGTTATCGTTGCCGTGGCACCCCTTTTCTTTCCACCACGGTGACAAATGCTTCATAATGCCCTTATCAACATTCTCATAAAAACTTGCATAAAACTTGCACATGTCATTCGCATCATGATAATAACATTTAAATGTTTAAAATTGTTGTTGCACCAAATTGATAATTGCATATGGGGATTTACCGGAATTGTTTTTTATATCCGGCACCATTTAAATGGTTTAAATGATATAGTTTTGTTATGCTTCACCTCTTGTCATGTTAACCAACATTTAATATTGTGGAGTACCTAACCGAGAGTGAACTAAATAATTGATGTGGTGTTCCATCAATATGCAACTCGTTGCATATTGAGCTCCACTTAACTTGTAGTTTTGTTTGTGCACTTTGCAATGCCATGCATATTTAAGCCGGACATGCATCATAATTGTTTGCACATCATGCCATGCTTATGTGATGATTGCTTACTATGTTGTTTGCTTTCTTTTCGGTGTTGCTTCTTCGGGTTAGTTCTGATAACGTCGCGTTGTGAGGATTCGTTCGACTACGTCTATTTGTCTTCTTCATGGACTCGTTCTTCTTCCTTGCGGGATTTCAGGCAAGATGACCATACCCTCGAAATCACTTCTATCTTTGCTTGCTAGTTGTTCGCTCTTTTCCTATGCCTATGCCGCGATACCTACCACTTGCTTATCATGCCTCCCATATTGTTTAAACCAAGCCTCTAACCACCTTGTCCTAGCAAACCGTCGTTTGGCTATGTTACCGCTTTGCTCAGCCCTTCTTATAGCGTTGTTAGTTGCAGGTGAAGATTGGAGCTTGTTCCATGTTGGTACATGGATATTTTGTTGGGATATCACAATATCTCTTAGTTAATTAATGCATCTATATACTTGGTAAAGGGTGGAAGGCTCGGCCTTATGCTTAGTGTTTTGTTCCACTCTTGCCGCCCTAGTTTCCGTCATATCGGTGTTATGTTCCCAGATTTTGCGTTCCTTACGCGGTTGGGTTATAATGGGAACCCCTTGACAGTTCGCCTTGAATAAAACTCCTCCAGCAATGCCCAAGATTGGTTTTACCATTCGCCACCTAGCATTTTATTTCCCTTGGGTTCTGCAGACTCAAGGGTCATCTTTATTTTGACCCCCCTGGGCCAGTGCCCCTCTGAGTGTTGGTCCAACCGAGTAGACTGCGGGGCCACCTCGGGGCAACTTGAGGGTTGGTTTTACTCGTAGAATGTCTCATCTGAGTGTGCCCTGAGAACGAGATATGTGCAGCTCCTATCGGGATTTGTCAGCACATTCGGGCGGTGTTATTGGACTTGTTTTACCATTGTCGAGGATGTCTTGTAACCTGGATGCCAGCCTAATCGGATTGTCTTGGGAGAAGGAATATCCTTCGTTGACCGTGAGAGCTTGTGATGGGCTAAGTTGGGACACCCCTGCAGGGATTTGAACTTTCGAAAGCCGTGCCCGCAGTTATGGGTAGATGGGAATTTGTTAATGTCCAGTTGTAGAAAACCTGAAGTTGACCTTAATTAAAACACATCAACCGTGTGTGTAACCGTGATGGTCTCTTCTCGGCAGAGTCCGGGAAGTGAACACGGTGTTGGAGTAATGCTTGACGTAGGTTGTTCTAGGATCACTTCTTGATCATAGTTGTTCGACCGTGCTTGTGCCTTCTCTTCTCGCTCTCATTGGCGTATGTTAGCCACCATGTATGCTAGTCGCTTGCTGCAGCTCCACCTCATACCTTTTACCCTTCCTATAAGCTTAAATAGTCTTGATCGCGAGGGTGTGAGATTGCTGAGTCCCCGTGACTCACAGATACTTCCAAAACCAGCTTGGAGGTGCCGTTGAACCATGCAGATGATGCAACCAAGCTCAAGGAGTAGCTCGATGAAGATCTTGTCCTTTGTGTTGTTTCATTCTAGTTGATCAGTAGTGGAGCCCAGTTGGGGTCGATAGGGGATCTGTGTAGCATTTGGGGTAGTCTTCTTTTATTCTGGTTTCGTAGTCGGACCTTGATTGTATCTGGATGATGTAATGCTTTATTCATGTATTGTGTGAAGTGGCGATTGTAAGCCAACTATGTATCTCTTTCCCTTATGTATTACATGGGTTGTGTGAAGATTACCTCACTTGCGACATTGCTTTCACTGCGGTTATGCCTCTAAGTCGTGCTTCGACACGTGGGAGATATAGCCGCATCGAGGGCGTGACAAAGTGCCACTTTGGAATTTCCAAATGGCATGAAACTTTTACAGAAGCTTCATATCATCATATAACCCCTCTCTACCAAATTTCAGCTCACAAAGATCAAGTATGTGAGTGCATCATCCAAATCCCCAATTCTGGCCAGATTTGCACATTCTACTGCAACCCTCATGTAAAATCCTCCTCTTAGTCTGATTTTTGGTGATCAGCATCGCCTTAGTGTGTGATCACAGCCAGACAAACTCTTTACCACATTACCTAGCTGGTTTAACCAGAGTAAGTTACAAACACCTCCTTACTAATTTACTTTTGGAGCTAAGTGCAAATCTCTTCTTTGCCCCTAGACCGATATATTTCCTCATTTTGAATGAGGGGACCAATCTCCATCCACTGGACATGGTTGGCCACGCCAAAGAGCGCCGCTTGCACCAGTGCACGTGGTGACCACGCTTGTGTCATGGCTGCAGGCATGCTCTGGCTTGTTTCGGCCACTGTGCTCGTCTCCTCCCTCCTCGTCTCAACCTCAAACCTTGTCCGGGAGCTTGCCCGTGCTCGACTGCATCGCCCTACATCGGTGCTTCGTCGCGGTTCGCCATCAATGCGTCGTAAACGCCATGCCCGTGCCATGCCCTGCCTCTGCCCGCCATTAAAGCTTGGTCGGCAGTTCGCTCGTGAGCTCCAGAGCCTTCCTCGGGGCTATTTAAGCGTGCCCCGAGCCCTCTCGCAGCTCACCCATCTCCCCCTTGCCTCATTTTATCTCTGGAATCGCCTCATCTCGTTGGAGTTCGTCGCCGTCCACCATGGCCGCCTCGGCCTCGGCATGATTCCGGCCAAGCCAAGCCTCTTATCCTCCTCCCACCACGTCCACCGAGCCCCCCTCGTTCCACTCAGCCGCCCCAACCACTCGTTCATCCCTGGAGAGCGCCGTGGCCAAGCCTCCCAGAGCTTGGCCGCCACCTCACCTCTCGGCCACAACTCCATCCGGCCATCCCGAGCCTCCTCTCCCACTCCTGACACCCCCACGAGGTCCACGACTCTCCGACGAGCCTCCCCAAGCCCTCCACCTTGCCTCCCCGCCGCCGGAGACCCCTGCCCATCACCACCACCGCGCGCCCCAGCCTATCGGTTCTCCTCCGTCCCCGTGTCCTCCACTGCTCCGCGCGTGGTCCGTCGCCCCTGAACATAAGCACTGCATCCTCGCGAGCCCGTCGGTGCGCTCGGTTTGGTTGGAGGCCACCGGAGCCAGCCGGCCCCATTGCCGCTTCCCTCCCTTGCCTCCGCTCTGTTCCACGAGGGAACAAAGGCGCGGGGAGGAGGAAGACGACGTGCGCCCAACCCCTCCCCTTGCCCCTGGGCCCCACGCGCCAGTGGCCCAGGTACCTCATCCCACGTGGCAAGTGGGGACGGCTTTCCCAGACTACGTCTCCACTTTTCTGAAAGCGTATTCCATTTCTACTTCGGCCTGAAGTACGTTTTCTAAGTCAGAAAGCGTATTTTCTCAAATCTGTTTCTGCCTTATCCACTCAGGGACCCGTTGGTGATAATTTTTTCATAGATTAGTCCCTGTTCTTCCAACCTTCAAAACTTTTCAACCATAACTCCGATTGAGGTGAATCTGTTTGACACGAGAAAAATCTTATAGCACTCCGGGAGAAGGGAAGAGAAGGAGTATGTATTTCTCTCATGTGCCAGGGAAAAAGAAAAAATGCGGGCGTGCCAGTGTACCGTAGTACACAGAGAAAAGTGATACAGAAAACAAGTATTTCATTTATCTCTTTGGATGAACAGAATTACAAGATCCCATAAAATATGGTTGCGCTCCATGGCCTACTAGCGTGGCCTGCCTGTCTATGGCGATGTGCGGTCTCCTGATTCCCGGGGCCTCAAAAAGCTCCCGGTTAATTACTACTGCGGGTAGCTCCGCGAGATACCTCCGATTAAGCCGTGTGGTCGTCTTCGTCGTCTTCGCTTCACGTTCTCCATGCATGATGATGATGCTGTGTGTGTATGGTGTGGGCGGCGCCAAGCCCGTGTCCTCGTTGGTACACGTGCCGCTCAAAACATGGCTTCGTGCTGGCCACGTTCGCCCTCGCCGTTGCGCCTCGTCGGTCTTGACAATGTTGATTTAGTTGGTGTTGAAGTTGCATGGGTCCTGCTCAGCTCGGACTTCTTGGCGATGTAGCGGCTTCGTCGGGTATGCAAGGGGTTGCCTCGCGGGAGTATTCTTATGGAGACCGGCGTTGGTGTAAAACCAACGCTCGCTCGTATTGGCAATGTCGATGTGATTGGCACCTTGTCTCGGCTGGACGCCGAGTTTACGGCGGTCCGCCAAGGCAAAGGATGCTACCTCACATGGCCATAGAAAGGGGACCTGTACATCGGCGACGCCGTGGGCCTGTACGCCGGGACCTGTTCACCAATGACATGTGTGCCGTGATGGGTGCGTCTCACTTGATTGAACGCCAAGTCTATGGCAGTCCGTTTTGTCAAGGACGCCGCCCGACGAACTCGTGAGGAGATGTTGTAGTGGTTTCATTGCCTTGGGTGGGTGCTACACCGAAAGGGGACCCGTATGCCGGGGACGCCATGGACCTGTACATCGAGACCTATATGTCGAGGACCTGTCCACCATGATGGCTACCTCGTCTCGACTAAACGCCGTATTCGGTGGTTTACCGAGACAAGTAGCACGCCGAGACCTGTACGCCAAGGACCTGTTCGCCATGGTAGGTGCGCTTTCATAGGTGAGACCGGTCTCGGGCTGCATTGTTGTGAGCGCCGGTTCCGCCACGTCGTCTCCTCCGGGAAGCAAGACACCAGACCTGTGCACCATGATCGAAACGTCGTAGACCTGTGCACCGGAGAGACCTGTTCATCATGGACTTGTCTCAGGCTACGTCGTTGCGAGCTCCGGCTCCGCCATGTCGTCTCTTCCGGGAAGCAACGTACATGACCTGTTCGGGCGCCATGGACCTGTGCACCGATGACCTGTTCGCCGAGGACCTGTGCACCGGAGAGACCTGTTTGCCATGGATTGGTGCGGGCTCCGGTTCGACCGCGTCGTCTCCACCGGAAACCAAAGCGCCAGACCTGTACACCGCGGTCGGAGCGCCATGGACCTGTGCATCGGAGAGACATGCTCACAGTGGACTTGTCTCGGGCTACATCGTAGTGAGCTCCGGTTCGACCACGTCGTCTCCACTGGAAACCAAAGCGCCCCATCGCGATTGGGACGCCATAGACTTGTGCACTGGAGAGACCTGTTTGCCATGGACTTGACTTGGGCTACGTCATTGCGAGCTTCGGTTCCGCCACGCCGTCTCCTCCTGGAAGCATGGTGTAAAACCTGTATGCCGGTGTCCCGTTCACCATGAACCTGTTCGTCGTGGTCCTGTGTGCCGCTGACATGGTAGACCTCCGAAGGAGCTAGAGGATGGGCTATGTTGTTGGCGAGCTCAGGCTGCTCCCGAGTCATCTCCGTTGGGCGCGCCATCCACCGCCTCCATTGCACTTGGTAGAAGACGAGCTTCGCTTCATCCACGGCCTTCTTCTCTAGACGCATTGTCCGCCACCTCCATTGCTCCTGGTATGAGAAGAGCGCTACTGGGATGTGTCGTCCGCTCTCTCTGTTGCACCTGGACATGAAAAAGAGGATGGGCTGCTTCCTCGCCGTCCATAGGCGTGTGTCTGAGGGCGACCCTGCGCTCCTATGATTTCATCCACCGCCTCTGTGGAGTCACATCGTGTTCTTCTGGATGCAGCCACCTCGGTCCCTTCTCCGGAGGCGAACAAATTAACGGTGGTCCATCCTGCGATGGTGTCGTTCCTTCACCATGAACCTGGTAAGAAAAAGACCATAGAAAAGGAACGAAGAGGGCATGTTGGCGATGGCACATGCATGCACCGCATGCCTGCAGTCTCGGGTGTGTTGTTGTCGTCGTCGCCACGTCTTCGAGCTCGAACGGGTACGCTGCCGCCACCACGTCCTCTTGCCGCGAGCGCAGTCGCGGCGCATCTCTCTCGGCTGGATGTGTCTTTCTTTTGAGTGTGTATGCTGCCACTGCCGTCGCCGTCGGCACGTCCGCAGCGTGAGTTCTTCTCTTCTGCATGAGATATTTTGATCTGGTCCCTCTAGTCAGTACATCACGGCTGCCTCGTTGCTGCCACGATGGGTGCGTTCTTTCTCCTTGACGCTGCCGCCAGGGCTCGGCGAGATACCGTCTCCCGTTCTTGTGTTGCGTCGTTGCACCTGTACCTGAAATAGAGAAACGATACACATGTACCGTAGAGGAAGCTACATTGTCCGATCGTCATGGCACACCTCCTCATGGATGTGTTCCTTCGTGGATGCTCCACCGTGGCTGACGTGCGTCCGCGTGCCTTGGCGCACATACGCTGCCATCGCCGGACAAAGCCGGGCTGTGTGCGTGCTGCCCGGCGAGCGCGCCACCGCCTGTGGTTGTGCCCCGCTGCGTGCCACGGATGTGGTGACCTTCCTGAGTTTCCTCCCCTCCCTTGGTGCGTGTGTGCTCCTTTATATAGAGGTGGTCGTAGGCCGTCTCGATTGAGCGCAAGCCCGCTTGCTTGGTCGGCAAGATCCAAACATTCTATCTTAAGTCTCCTTTCCATCTTACCTCTTCTTTTCTAATACGCTTGCATACCTGTGCGAACAAAGAAAATAAATAAATTGATACATCCCTTGTTTATGCACGCATGCCTTTCCAAGATGATCCAAGACCAAGACGGTTGCTTTTGTTTCCAAAATTTTGTAACTTGCCGATTGTACGTAAGCGTCCGGCCATGCTATCTGTCTGCTGGTCGGGTTGCACCAGGTATTTGAGTATATATACGCCCGTGCTTGCCGTCGGCCACAGATACCTGAATATGTACGCGTGGGTATTCGGATATGTATGCGGGCGAGCTTGCCGGTGTACAGAAGTATTTTACTATGTATTTATACATACCCAGTTAAATGCATGGCATGTTAAACTTGGCTCTGGACGCATGCAATATGGAAGTACTAGTATTTGGTCTCTTTGCATTGCGTGTACACATCCATGGCCATATGCACGTACATAGTTTTGTCATGCACCAGTACACCAGCGCGTACGTACGGGCATATGTATGTACATGCTCCGCTTCAAACCTGCCTCCATATATAGCCTGCCCTAAAAACTCATTAAAAATTATTATTTTATACCATAGTGTATAAAAACTCGTCGAACAAATGCCCCCTCGTCGAGTTGAGCTTGAGTACGAAACAAATCGAGGTTGGCTCGACAAATATCTTTTTTTTGCTTTTCTTGGCGCATTATTCATATGCAGCCTGGAGGGCAAATTCGGAGATAATATCTTCGTGACGAGCGTGCGCGTCGTTTTGAAGATGTTTGGTTAGTAATGATGTGATTTAATGTAGGCATCTCCATCCACACTTGTGTTCTCTGGGGATCTCGTTCGATCGTATAACATGCACGATGCCAGCCAACGAGGCATCCCTTTCCCGTCTTCATTTCATGGCGAAAGATCATGCGTTGTCCTGAAAACAAATACAAAATTTACCAATCTCGTCGCGATCGTCTAGCTTCTACGATGTCAACCGACTTGATTGGAGGGTTCACAGATTCACACTGGCCGCACTGGTGCGTTGCACTGCTCCCATGATCTGCTTGTGTTGATGTAGGCGAGGCATCGGTAGACCGTCGATAGCTCACCTTCATTTAGTGGGTCGTCACACCACTCATGGCGTGACAATTCTGGTGGTATGCCAGGATGCCATCGGCCTTACGAATGTTTGAGGGGTTGATGTTGCCCCAGTGCTTCATTGGTGTTGAAGACGGGGCCACGGAGACACGTCGGCGCCAGCTTCATGAGCGCAAGTGTTGCCTTCTGGTGCCCATTGTGCCCGTCGGTGTAGACTATTGGTTGTCGGGGTGTCGTCGGCGTTGTCATGGACGCATCGGTATTGCAACCCCCAAACACCCATGATGTAGTTTGATGTAGTGGTTTGTCGTCAGAATGCCGTTGACGATGACAGGAAACGATACTCCATGGCTGCAAAGATGTTGGAGGAGCACAACTAGAAACACCAAAATGAAAGCAGGCAGAAAAAAAGTTTGCGGGTCTTTAAAATGTTGGCTTTCCCGTTATACACCAGCTATTGGGCGTGATATTCGAGAAGGCTACCAAAGGACATGTCATTGGGAACCGTTGAAAGACCTTGACGATTGGAACTCAACAACTTAAATAAGCTTTGGTGTACGTTTCGGGATGTTTCCGAGAGGCAACATAAATTCATACTCTAGCCCATCCTCATACTGAGGGCCCCCACAGCTCAACATGCCCCATGCACATGCCCCATGCACCCAGAGACTTGGGTATGGTAGGTTTAGGGCAAATGGTTTTGGGACAACGGCTTGGCGATTTTTCTTCGTGCATATTGAGGGGTGTTGAACAGCTACCTCCCGCCTTCCTTCCAGTGGGTTCCTTACAACTTGGAAACACTTGCCAGCTTCTTGGACTGTTGGGATTTTTTCTTGAATTTTCTTCTTGGACTTTTGGAATTTTATTTTGATTGCTCACGCGGATGATTGATTGGCCGCTGACTTCATGGACTTGCTTTGACATTCGGCTCGAACTTCTTGAGGACTCTTCTTCCAGGATTTCTTGGGGACCCACCTTGGGAACTTGGAAGGCAACTATTCACCTCTCTGGACTAGGAAAAACCCTCTAGCACTTTATCTGGGGCTTCTGGTGCCGCACCCCAGGGTTGCCATGTGACTACGCACTAAACCAACTTGTGTTGGGTCAGGCAGCCCTCCATGATCTTTTCCTATAGTCTTCCTTGGGGTGTGTGCCTCTGTGAACACGAGGCATCCCGGGAAACATGAAGAGCATGGGGTCTCAATACTTAGAAGTGCCCAAGTAATCATCTCCGCTGCCTCCGGAAGCATATACCTGGTACGTGTCGTGCATTGTGGGTGTAGGAGCCGCTCCACCTGCAACTTGACACAATGTGCCGCCCTCCAACAAGTCCTAGGGTAGCCGAAACTTCAATCAACATCGTAGTGTGATAGGGGAAAGCCATTTTTTTTGTTGGACTTAGTCCGTAAAAATTGGGGAGAACTAGGTAAATCCACGAAATGCAAAGGAGAATGCATCATGGATCCGATAGCCCACGGAAAAAGTTTCCCCAATGGAAATCCAGAAGGCAACAAAAGAGGCAAAATTTTAAGAATTTTTTTTAGGAATCTTCTGTTGATTGGGGGTATAGGTTGGACTCCCTAGGAATCGATGAGTTGGTATGCTCCCCCGTCGTAGACTTGCTCCATGACATATGGTCCTTCCCACTTTGGCTCGAACTTGCCCTTCTTCTTGTGCGTCACGACGATGGGCCGCCTGAGCACGAGGACCAACTCGCCTTTTTGGAAGACGCTTTGCTTGACGAGCTTGTCGTAAGCTCTCACCATATTCTGGCGGTAAAGCTCCATGTTCTGTAGGACATGAAGTCGCCCCTCTTCAAAGGCGTCGAGCTCCTGAAACCGTAGTTGTACCTGTTCGGCATGGGTGATCTCATCTTGGATAGACACTCGCAAAGAGGGTAGCTGGACCTCCAGTGTCAGGATCGCTTCACTCCCCTCAATGAGAGAACGGAGTTGCCTGTGTTGGGGTACGGACTGTAATGCGGTACGCCCATGAGGACTCAAAGAGACGTTCATGTCAATCTCTCCGGTACCTTGTCAATGTCTTCTTGAGCATCTTGTTGAAGGCTTCAATTGCTCCGTTGGCTTGGTCTAGATGATCGGGATGTGGTGATGAAATGAAGGGAGAGTGGTACGCCCATCGCTCTGGCTCTGCTAAGCCGTATCCCTCCGTCTTGTCATTGTCCAATGATGAAGTGGGTGGCCTTCGCCTCATCGGTGCCCGGCCTGGTGGTGTCCGCCTTGTCGGGGTCGGACTAGATGACTTGCCTTCGCCTTGTCGGAGATATGGATTGCTTCATTGGGAAAAGACATATCGGTGGAGTACAGCTTCGCCTCGCCGACGCTAAGACGATGTTGATGATTTGCATCGGTGTTGATGTTGGGGTAGATGTGGGAGATGTCCGGTGTCGGTGTAGCCAAAAATCCTCGCCGAGCCGAGAGTCGGCATTAACGATGCCCGAGAATGACTTGTGTCGGCTGCAATGTAGATGGCGCCCCACCATGGGGTAGGCTCCGTTTCGGCAATGGTGTAGAAGGATATCCTCCTCGGCAACGGAGTACACGATGACCCAGCATGGATGGGCTCCTGCGATGGCAACGATAACATAGATGCCCCCAGCTTGGGCGAGCCCCATGTTGAAGGTTGCTTCGACGGGCGCCCAACTCAGGGGCCTTCATGTTGGCGGCAACGCAGATTGCAGATCACCTCGGGTGAGCTCCATGTTGGAGGAGGAGTAGACCACTCCTATCAATGGATGGGCTCCGTTACAATGATGTACTAGATGACACTCTTCCATGGACAAGCCCCGACTCTGCTACACACACTGGCTTTGACGAGCTATGTGTTCAACGCGGCGTAGACGGTGCATTGCTTTGGGCGTGCTCCAGGTTCGCAGTAGTGTAGACGGCGTCTCACCTTAGGAGAGCTCCGTATCCATGGGATGCCCTGGCTTGGGCAAACTCTAGCTTGGTGGCTATGTAGAAAGGCTATCCCGTCTTGGGCGAGCTTCAAGGTGGTGTGTGAATGATGCCCAACTTTTGGGTGAGCTCCATGTTAGAGGCGGAACATAGGGGACACCCACCATAGGCGCGCTATGAAGCTATGTAGATGGCACCTGCATTCGGGCGATGTTTCATGTCGGAGGCATTGTGGACAACATTCCACTCCGGGGGAGCCCCACATCGGCGGCAGTGTGGACGGCACCCGCCTTGGCCGCCCTATGTTGGTAGAGGCGCAAAAGGCATACCCGGCTTTGACAAGCTCCAAGGTGATGTCGACTGCGCACACCCTTAGGCGAGCTCAGTGTCGGTGACGGTGCAGACGACGCCCCCGCCTGGGTGTGCACATGTCTACAACGGTGTAGACCCAGCCCCACTCCAGGCTAAGCCCCTCGTTGGTGGCGGTGTAGACCAAACCCCTCCCAGGCCAAGCTCCGCGTGGACGGTAGTGTCGACCAAGCCCCTCTTCTGGCAAGCGCGCTCCATGTCGATGGTGGTGTAGATGGTGTGCCTCAACATCGATGGGCTGGGTGTGGACGGTGGTGTAGGTGTCCCGCATTGGACGAGCTCCATGATGTCGATGGTTGATGGCACCGCGCCTCGGGCGAGCATTGAGGTGAAGTAGAAGATGGCCGTATTTACGCGAGTTCCGTGTTGGTGTAGAAAGTGTCGCGGAGCTAGCCTTGCGGTGGCTTAGCCTGACGTTGGCTCCCCTGACGGCAAACTCACAGAGGCCACCGTCCTGAACCCGACACCATCGACCTCAACGACAAGCGTTAAGGGACAACCTTATCATGGCCAAGACCGTCGCTGTGTATTCTGTGACGGATTCCGACGAAGAGCGCCGAGAGCCAACTTCATTGTGGCCGAGTCTGACCGCCATCTACTCCAGCGGAAGCATTGGAGAGGGCGTCGGCCTCATCGTGGTTCAGTTCGCCACCATCAACTCTGGCGGCAAGTGTGGAGAAGTTGTAGGCCCAGTGTGTCCGAGCCCACCGCCATCTTCCATCAGTGTTTCCCCCGACGGAGGGGCTGGTGCTACGCCAACGAGTTGTGCACTAGCAGACTAGCGCGCCCCCAGCGCAGTCCAGTGCGCTGGGCCTCCATGAACCAGCGGAAACGGCCATCGGAGTTCCTTCGCGTAGAGCATGTGTAGGAGCCATGCATATGCATGCATGGATGAACACATGCACCCTCGTACGTAGGCCATCCTTCAAGATAGGTGATACAAGAAAATCTGACCATACCTAGGTAGTAAGAATGTGTCCACTCGTATGCGATCTCGCGTCTTGGCGCGTCTTGCCGCTGCCTTCTCTGACGCCTTTGCCTGGGCGCCGAGCCCCCGACATCGGCACACAGAGCGCCGGCCAATGCACCTCGGCCTGCTAACCCGAGTTGTAGCCGATGGACATCTCTTCACGTAGCTTGTGTACACATGAATTGCCACGCATGCATACATGTTGCACCCATGATCATCCATTGGTGTAAGACAATAAGTTTTGGGAACCAGCACAACCCTCTAGGGGTGGCTTATCTCATTATATATAATGGTTCTGTTACAATACGTACATAGGTACAGAAGCTATACATAGTCTAACACCCTCCCTCAATCTTAGCCACTTTCTAAAGAACTGAGAAGGGTAAGATTGCGCCTACCAGCCTCAAACTGTGGCAGTGGTAAAGGCTTAGTGAAGATGTCTGCAAGTTGATCCTTAGATGAGATAAACTTGATCTGGAGTTGCTTCTGTGATACACGTTCCCGTACAAAGTGATAGTCAACTTCAATGTGTTTCGTTCGGGCATGAAATACTGGATTTGCAGAAAGGTATGTAGCACCGATGTTATCACACCAAAGAATAGGAGGCTGTGGTTGAGACAAACCCAACTCCTGAAGCAAAGACTGCACCCAAATAATCTCTGCAGTAGCATTAGCCACAGCCTTGTACTCAGCTTCAGTACTGCTACGTGACACAGTAGCCTGTTTCCGAGCACTCCAGGCGATCAAATTAGGGCCAAAGAATACTGCATAACCCCCCGTGGATCGCCTGTCATCTGGGCTACCAGCCCAATCTGCATCAGAGAAGGCCGAAAGGACCCGAGAGGAAGTCGGCCGAATATGCATACCAAATGTCAGGGTGAACTGAACATAACGAAGAATGCGTTTAACAGCAGCCCAATGAGTATCTCTGGGAGCCTGAAGATACTGACAAACCCTGTTAACAGCATAAGAGATATCTGGTCTCGTGATCGTCAAGTACTGAAGTCCACCAACAATGCTCCTGTACTCTGTGGCATCCGCAGGAGACAAAAGCTCACCATCAACAGCTGTTATCTTGTCAGTAGACGACATGGGTGTGGTGGTCGGTTTGCACTTCAGCATGCCCGCTCTTTGTAACAACTCCAAGGAGTACTTCTTCTGCGTAAGGACAAGACCAGTAGCACGAGAAGTGACCTCAACTCCAAGAAAGTAGTGAAGCTTCCCAAGATCTTTGACCGCAAAATCAGCACCAAGAGAGCAGACAAGAGCATCAGCAGCATACTGAGAAGAGCTGACAAGGATAATATCATCGACATATACCAAAAGATACATAGTGACTTCTGGCTTCTGTAGAAGAAATAATGAAGTGTCAGCAGTGGACGGCACAAACCCATGAGCACGAAGGGCAGAGGCAAGGCGGGCATGCCAGGCACGAGGAGCTTGCTTCAAACCATATAGTGCTTTGGAGAGACGACAGATATAGTCAGGACGATCAGGATCAGAGAAACCAGGCGGCTGTTTCATATAAACCTCTTCCTCCAAAAAACCATGTAGAAAAGCATTCTGCACATCAAGTTGACGAAGTGACCAACCACGAGAAACAGCAATGGAGAGAAGAAGCCGAATAGTGGTAGGCTTGACGACAGGACTGAAGGTGTCCTCATAGTCAAGACCATGGCGCTGCCGAAAACCGCGAGCAACAAGTCGCGCTTTGTAACGCTCAATAGATCCATCCGAATGCTTCTTCACTTTGAATACCCATTTTGAGTCAATAATATTTACCCGTGGTGGTGGAGGAACGAGAGTCCATGTCTTGTTACGAAGGAGAGCATGAAACTCCTGCTCCATAGCCTCTCGCCAATGTGGAATGCGCAGGGCAGCCTGATATGAGCGAGGCTCAGAAGATGGATCCGCAACAGCAGCAGCCAAACAAGCAGCCAACCAAGCAACCGTACCATCCTTACGTTCCTTAGGTTTGAAAATGCCACTGCGACTGCGTGTATGTGGTCGGGACACAGGAACCACCGAGGTCGACGGAGCAGCCTGCAACGGGCTGGAGGACGGCGACGTTGACGAGTCAGCCGGTGACGAGGAGCCAGACACAGTAGCCTCGGGCTCGGTCGGCGAAGAAGGTCGGCCCACCGGCGAAACCGGCAGAGCAGACGAAGCAGCTGGCGACGCCGGCGTCACAGACCGGGCCGATGGCGAGCCCGGCATAGTGGGCCGTGGCGCGGCCGATGTCGCGGGCCGATCCGCGGATGAAGGCGACGTGAGGACAGCGTCGCGGACCCGAGCTGCAGGCGAAGACGGCGTGACGGGCCGAGCCGCGGGCGAAGACGGCGTGACAGGCCGAGCCGCTGAAGACTCGGCGGCCGCTGGCGAAGAGGGCCGAGCCGCTGGAGACTCGGCGGTCGCTGGCGTAACGGACCGAGCAGTGGAGATGCTCGGCGCGACGGGCTCTTCGGGTGACCATGCATGGGCACGCAAATCGATGCCATGCAACATAGGGCGATCAACGTGCCCATCAGAAGGCGGTGATGATGATGGTGAATCCTCCAAAAGCTCCAAACGAGCCCCACGTCCGGTTCCTGCACCATGGTTAGGTAACAGCAAAGGAGAGTATGCAACATCATCAAATTGGTCAGAAGCAACAGAGGATGAATGCAGAGATGGTGGTTCGACAGTGGACACAGGAAGTTTGGCAAAGGGAAAAACATGCTCATCAAACACGACGTCCCGAGATATATAGACACGATTAGTGGGAACATGAAGACATTTGTAACCTTTATGAAGAGAGCTATAGCCAAGAAAAACACACTTCTTAGAACGAAACTCAAGCTTGCGCTTATTATATGGACGAAGATGCGGCCAGCAAGCACACCCAAATACCTTGAAAAAGGTATAATCAGGTTGTTCATTAAGGAGAACCTCAATGGGAGTCTTCATGTTTAAAACACGAGTGGGAGTACGGTTGATGAGAAAGCATGCAGTGGTGAAAGCATCACTCCAAAACCGAAACGGAACAGATGCATGGGCCAAAAGAGTAAGACCAGCTTCAACAATATGACGATGCTTACGTTCGACTGAACCATTCTGCTGATGTGTATGTGGACATGCTAAACGATGAGCTATCCCAAGCGACTGAAAGAAGGAGTTGAGGTTGCGATACTCGCCCCCCCAGTCCGACTGGACATGAACAATTTTGTGCTTGAGAAGACGTTCAACATGTTTTTGAAACTGAACAAAAATATCAAACACATCAGATTTGCGTTTAATAAGGTAAAGCCAGGTAAAGCGACTATAAGCATCAACGAAACTGATATAGTAATTATGACCACTGACAGAAGTCTGAGCAGGACCCCATACATCTGAAAACACAAGTTCTAAAGGATGTTTCACCTCACGACTGGACTCCGAAAAAGGAAGTTGATGACTCTTCCCCTGCTGACAAGCATCACACACTGCTACATCTTTATTACTAGACAAACTAGGAAGCTCATGACGACGCAAAATATGACGGACAATAGGTGTGGCCGGGTGACCAAGACGAGCATGCCACTGTGACGGAGAGACCCGAACTCCACTGAAAACACGGGCGACGCCAGGATGCTCCAGACGGTAGAGGCCCTGGCACAACCGCCCACTAAGAAGAATGTCCCTCGTGCCCCGATCCTTAATAAAAAGATCAAAAGGGTGAAATTCACAAAGCACATTATTATCACGTGTGAGTTTAGGAACTGAAAGAAGATTACGGGTCACAGATGGAACTCGAAGAACATTGCGAAGCTGAAGACTCCTATTGGCATGTCTAGTGAGAAGAGATGCTTGACCAATATGAGAGATGTGCATACCTGCTCCATTGGCGGTGTGGATCTTGTCGGAGCCATGATAGGGTTCACGAGTGTGAAGCTTCCCCATCTCGCTGGTCAGATGCTCTGTCGCCCCAGAGTCCATGTACCAGTGTGGATCGATGGAGTAGGACTGAGTGTGTCCCTGTTGCTTCTGCGGCGCGGGACGATCAGCCATGGCGACCTGACGGGCATTGTTGCGTGTATCTTTGCCGTCATTGCCAAGACCAAGGAAGCTTCGCTGGAAGCGCTTATGACACTTGGAGGCCCAGTGCCCATCGCGGCCACAAAGCTGGCACACACGTGGACCACCAGCCCCCGGTAAGGTCGCAGTAGGTGGGGGGGCCGAGGCGGGCGACGGTGGCAGCCCCAAGGGAGACCGGGGTGATGAAGAAGAGCGGCCACCCTTGGTGGCGGCGTTGGCCGAGAGGGAGCCAGTGCCCCTGGTGCGGCGAGTCTCGACCCGTTGCTCAGTGAGAAGGAGCCGAGAGAAAACCTCGTGTGCCAGCATGGGTGTCGAGTTGCCCCGCTCGTTGATGATCTCGACTAAGGCATCATACTCCTCATCAAGACCATTGACAATAAACGAGTTGAACTCGGAGTCGGTTAGGGGCTGTCCAATGGAGGCCAATGTGTCGGCGAGGCCCTTGACCTTGTTGTAGAACTCAGTGGCAGTGGAGTCAAGCTTCTGACACTCTCCAAGCTGACGACGGAGTGCAGAGACACGAGCCTGGGACTGCGCTGCAAAGGTGCGCTCAAGGATGGTCCAGGCCTCATGAGACGTCTTCGCGAAGACAACAAGGCCGGCAACTGCCGGCGAGAGCGACCCCTGGATGGAGGAGAGGTTCGCCTGGTCCTGCCCCGTCCAGACGCGATGGGCCGGATTGTAGACCGGACCGTGCACGCTGTCTACCAGCGCGGGTGGGCAGGGAAGCGATCCGTCGACGTAGCCTAGCAGGTAGTGACTCCCCAAGAGCGGGAGAACCTGCGCACGCCAGAAGATGTAGTTGTCGGCGGAGAGCTTGATGGTGATGAGATGACCGAAGTGAAACGGCGGCGGCGAAGACGATCCCATCGAGGAGGCTGCCTGGGGTGCAAACACCATGGAGGCAGCCGGAGGCACCGAAGCCGATGCGGGAGGAGGCGGGACCGCAGCCAGGGCGGGCGCTGCAAAGCTCACGGCCGGTGCGGACGCCGCAAGGCCCGCAGCCGGGGCGGACGCCGCCAACCCCGCCAGCGGGGCGGTGGGATCCGCTTGCGGCAGGAGCGGCGGGACGACGCCTGTGGAGTCCGCAGCGGACGGCGGCACCGCGATGTGGACCACGAGATCACGCCCGAGCGAGGGCGCCGGCGGCGTGGAGAAGACGGAGCCGATGCTCCTTGTCCCGATCGGAGCGGGAACGGAGACGGCATCGAGCGGGAGGTTGAGCAGAGCCGCAAGAGAGGCCGGGAGGAAGCCCGCAGCAGTGGAACTGGTGGTGGCGGCGCTCGACATGGCGGCCGCGCGATCGGTGGCGCAGCGGCGGCGGTGAAGGCGGCGGCGGCTGCGGCGGCGGTGCGGGTATTAGGGTTTAGAAGCGGAAGCGATCGTAACCTAGCGTGATACCATGTAAGACAATAAGTTTTGAGAACCAGCACAACCCTCTAGGGGTGGCTTATCTCATTATATATAATGGTTCTGTTACAATACGTACATAGGTACAGAAGCTATACATAGTCTAACAATTGGCCATCTGCAAGTCGGCTCACACTTTCCTGCCACCGGCACGCCCATGGAGCTTGACACCACGTTCGAGGGTGGCGACACCGTGATGCCACAGACATGTTTGTCCACAACCTCACATCTTGGCCTACATTTCAGCCACGGCGGCGACTGCTTCCATATTCTTGGGCCTCCTTAGGGCACGTGCAGCCGCATGATAGAGGCGGGCCGTGCAGATTGCCCGACAAGCATATAATCCCAGTGTTGTTGCCACAGGCGCGTCTTCTCTTCCTCCTCGGCGAGCCATGATGTCTGTGGTGGTAGTTCCAAGAGTGAAGTTGGGGTAGGTCCGTGAAAGGACGCCTCACTTGCCCGCCTGTTGCAGGACCTTGCACGGAGGCATTGAGCTGCCTCCACTACTCCATGGATGCCCACTCATGTTGCCCCCTTTAATAGGGCGACACTGGAGGATAAACTCACGACGCTCCTTCTTGGTCATGGGGGCCACCCGCCTTTGCACCTTCTTGGACTATGCAAGTACATGGACTTGGTGTATGTAGACCTTGGCAACGAGCTCGAAGACCATGTGAGAGTCCATCATGATCTGCATATTGGGAGAGGGTGAAGACAATTCCGACGACCACAATGAAGCAGAGATGGGAGGAGAACCATGTCCCACTGGGCGTGCCAATTTGTTTGACACGAGAAAAATCTTATAGCACTCCGGGAGAAGGGAAGAGAAGGAGTATGTATTTCTTTCATGTGCCGGGGAAAAAGAAAAAATGCGGGCGTGCCAGTGTACCGTAGTACACAGAGAAAAGTGATACAGAAAACAAGTATTTCATTTATCTCTTTGGATGAACAAAATTACAAGATCCCATAAAATATGGTTGCGCTCCGTGGTCTACTAGCGCGGCCTGCCTGACTATGGCGATGTGCGGTCTCCTGGTTCCCGGGGCCTCGAAAAGCTCCCGGTTAATTACTCCCGCGGGTTGCTCTGCGAGATACCTCCGATTAAGCCGTGTGGTCTCCTTCGTCGTCTTCGCTTCGCGTTCTCCATGCATGATGATGATAGTGTGTGTGTGTGGTGTGGGCGGCGGCAAAGCCCGTGTCCTCGTTGGTACACGTGCCGCTCAAAACATGGCTTCGTGCTGGCCACGTTCGCCCTCGCCGTCGTGCCTCGTCGGTCTTGACAATGTTGATTTAGTTGGTGTTGAAGTTGCATGGGTCCTACTCAGCTCGGAATTCTTGACGATGTAGCGGCTTCGTTGGGTATGCAAGGGGTTGCCTCACGGGAGTATTCTTATGGAGACCGGCGTTGGTGTAAAACCAACGCTCGCTTGTATCGACAATGCCGATGTGATTGGCACCTTGTCTCGGCTGGACGCCGAGTTTACGGCGGTCCGCCAAGGCAAAGGATGCCACCTCACATGGCCATAGAAAGGGGACCTGTACATCGGCGATGCCGTGGGCCTGTATGCCGGGACCTGTTCACCCATGACCTGTGTGCCGTGATGGGTGCGTCTCACTTGATTGAACGCCAAGTCTATGGCAGTCCGTTTTGTCAAGGACGCCGCCCGACGAACTCGTGAGGAGATGTTGTAGTGGTTTCATTGCCTTGGGTGGGTGCTACACTGAAAGGGGACCCGTATGCCAGGGACGCCATGGACCTGTACATCGAGACCTATATGTTGAGGACCTGTCCACCATGGTGGGTGCCTCGTCTCGACTAAACGCCATATTCGGTGGTTTACCGAGACAAGTAGCACGCTGAGACCTGTACGCCAAGGACCTGTTCGCCATGGTGGGTGCGCTTTCATAGGTGAGACCGGTCTCGGGCTGCATCATCGTGAGCACCGGTTCCGCCACGTTATCTCCTCCGGGAAGCAAGACACTAGACCTATGCACCAGGATCGAAACGTCGTAGACCTGTGCACCGGAGAGACCTGTTCATCATGGACTTGTCTCATGCTATGTCGTTGCGAGCTCCGGTTCCGCCATGTCGTCTCCTCCGGGAAGCAACGCACATGACCTGTTCGGGCGCCATGGACCTGTGCACCGATGACCTGTTCGCCGAGGACCTGTGCACCGGAGAGACCTGTTCGCCATGGATTGTCGCGGGCTCCGGTTCGACCGCGTCGTCTCCACCGGAAACCAAAGCGCCAGACCTGTACACCGCGGTCGGAGTGCCATGGACCTGTGCATCGGAGAGACATGCTCACAATGGACTTGTCTCGGGCTACATCGTAGCGAGCTCCGGTTCGACCACGTCGTCTCCACTAGAAACCAAAGCGCCCCACCGCGATTGGGATGCCATAGACCTGTGCACCGGAGAGACCTGTTCGCCATGGACTTGACTTGGGCTACGTCGTTGCGATCTTCGGTTCCGCCACGCCGTCTCCTCCTGGAAGCATGGTGTAAAACCTGTACGCCGTTGTCCCGTTCACCATGAACCTGTTCGTCGTGGTCCTGTGCGCCGCTGACATGGTAGACCTCCAAAGGAGCTAGAGGCTGGGCTATGTTGTTGGCGAGCTCAGGCTGCTCCCGATTCATCTCCGTTGGGCGCACCATCCACCACCTCCATTGCACTTGGTAGAAGACGAGCTTCGCTTCATCCACGGCCTTCTTCTCTAGACGCATTGTTCGCCACCTCCATTGCTCCTGGTATGAGAAGAGCGCTGCTGGGATGTGTCGTCCGCTCTCTCCGTTGCACCTATACATGAAAAAGAGGATGGGCTGCTTCCTCGCCGTCCATAGGCGTGTGTCTGAGGGCGACGCTGCGCTCCTCTGATTTCATCCACCGCCTCTGTGGAGTCACATCGTGTTCTTCTGGATGCAGCCGCCTCGGTCTATTCTCCGGAGGCGAACAAATTAACAGTGGTTCATCCTGCGAAGGTGTCGTTCCTTCACCATGAACCTGGTAAGAAAAAGACCATATAAAAGGAACGAAGAGGGCATGTTGGCGATGGCACATGCATGCACCGCATGCCTGCAGTCTCGGGTGTGTTGTTGTTGTCGTCGCATGTCTTTGAGCTCGAACGGGTACGCTGCCGCCACCACGTCCTCTAGTCAGTACATCACGGCTGCCTCGTCGCTGCCGCCATGGGTGCGTTCTTTCTCCTCGACGCTGCCGCCAGGGCTCGGCGAGATACCGTGCTCCCGTTCTTGTGTTGGGTCGTTGCACCTGTACCTGAAATAGAGAAACAATACACATGTACCATAGAGGAAGCTACACCGTCCGATCGTCATGGCACACCTCCTCATGGATGTGTTCCTTCATGGATGCTCCGCCGTGGCTGACGTGCGTCCGCGTGCCTTGGCGCGCATAGGCTGCCATCCCCGGACAATGCCAGGCTGTGTGCGTGCTGCCTGGCGAGCGCGCTACCGCCTGTGGTTGTGCCCCGCTGCGTGTCGCGGATGTGGTGACCTTCTTGAGTTTCCTCCCCTCACTTGGTGCGTGCGTGCTCCTTTATATAGAGGTGGTCGTAGGCCGTCTCGATTGAGCGCAAGCCCGCTTGCTTGGTCGGCAAGATCCAAACATTCTATCTTAAGTCTCCTTTCCATCTTACTTCTTCTTTTCTAATACGCTTGCATGCCTGCGCAAAACAAAGAAAATAAATAAATTGATACATTCCTTGTTTACGCACGCATGCCTTTCCGGGATGATCCAAGACCAAGACGGTTGCTTTTGTTTCCAAAATTTTGTAACTTGTCGATTGTATGTAAGCGTCCGGCTATGCCATCCCTCTGCTGGTCCGGTTGCACCAGATATTTGCGTATGTATACGCCCGTGCTTGCCGCCAGCCGCAGATACCTGAATATGTACGCGTGGGTATTTGGATATGTACGCGGGCGAGCTTGCCGGTGTATAGAAGTATTTTACTATGTATTTATACATACCCAGTTACATGCATGGCATGTTAAACTTGGCTCTGGACGCATGCAATATGGAAGTACTAGTATTTGGTCTCTTTGCATTGCGTGTACACATCCATGGCCATATGCACGTACATAGTTTTGTCATGCACCAGTACACCAACGCGTACGTACGGGCATATGTATGTACATGCTCCGGTTCAAACCTGCCTCCATATATAGCCTGCCCTAAAAACTCATTAAAAATTATTATTTTATACCATAGTGTATAAAAACTCGTCGAACAGAAACCAACGCTCACTTCTTCATATCGTCGAGCTCTATCTTTTGGTAACATTTTCACTAGGTGTTCTCATAGTGAAAATGGCCATTTTTCCCTTGCCTCTAATCAGCCCCCTCCGAGAACGTACCGTCCGACGTGTCGTTCCACGGCCCCACCGCACTTCTTCCTGGAGTCTCCGTCACCCCAGGCAAGCCACAATACCCACTTGCATGGTAGTCATGCAGTAGCCATGGTTTTCAACTTTAATATTTATTAATAGTTTGCTTGCTTAAAATATGGTTATAGTTGTTTCGATAATGCTTATGGATTCATGCTTACCTTCTTGCTATGTTGTTACGCACCTAGTTGTCATGCCCTGCTAGTTGCTAGTATTCTTTTCATATGCTTATGCTTGCTAGTAGTATATGTTGATGTTGGTAAGGGTCTTGGGTGCATGACTGCCGTCTGTCCCGGGCCCGTTGTTATGCATGTTCCATTGCATCCAGTTGGTAAAATGCTTGCATGATGGCATTGTTGATATGTTCTTGCATAATGTTTATTATTGATGCTAGTGGTGACGTTATGCTATGAGTACTGTTGTACTGGTAATATTCATGCTCTTCATTATTCCATGCTCAGTTGGAGATGATTCATTGTTGATATGGTGGCTATTTATGTTGCACCCGTGCTTATGTTGATATGATGCTCATACATTGTAATTGTATCGTGTTATTTTATCATGGCTCAGCATATTTGCATTCAAGGTTAACCGGATTAAATTGAACTTGAACACATGTTGGCTGAGTCATGGTGCCACAATATCTAACTGACCAGTGCAACCACACTTACCTTTATGGGAAGGTCCTAATTGGGTCTATTGTCGTGCCTCTCACCGGTGCCTCAAACTAGGGAAGGTTACGGGCGTGCGGTACCCTGGCTCGGTAAGCAGACATAACCCTGGGTGCCCGTTGTTGTTATTATTATGGATCCGGTCCCCGTGAGGGACGTTTGGCCACGACGGTGGTCATTGTGTCTTTGGTAGACACGGGGCCACCCAGGACTAGCCCAGTTGGGAGTGGGTCGGAGTGGCCGGGAAAGTGTCATGACAATAGATCGGTTTTGTCGGAACACCGTTGGTCCACCCGAATGGGACTGCGAGGCCATGGGTTCTGTAGTGTGGGTACAGTGTACTAACCTCGACAGAGTGTATATTAAATCTACCGATAGCCGCGCCCGCGGATAAGGGCCCAGTTCATGTCGGTCACACTATGAGTCAACAGTAATAATAATAATGTGCTAAATAACAACCCCGGTTCGAGGATGAGATAAGTTGGTTGTGATCGCCGGAAGGATCACCGTTTGAGGCCAGGTATTGGTCGTGGTTGTGATCGCTGGAAGGATCATTGTTTGAGACCAAGTGTTGGTCATGGTTGTGATCGCCAGAATGATCACCGTGGTATCGAGGATACCGAGTTGTTGGATATTCGTGATGTTGTGCGAGAATCGTGGGTAAAGATTAAGCTCCTTGTGGTCATTTGATGATTACTATGGTATTGTTTATACCAAGCTTGATTTGATCCTTAGATGATCGTGTAATGTCCGAAGTTAGTAAGTGATGCATGTGATGGTTACGAGGTGACCCGAGCAGAATAAATGGTGCATATAGTGTCATCATGTTGCATGCTGGTACCGTCAGGTTTATATGTTCATGTCATGATCATATTGTTCTAGCAGTATTATGTTCATGTTGTTCATGCCATGATCATTTTGTTCTAGCAGTATTATGTTCATATTGTTCGTGCCATGTGTCGGATTTCGGGTTCCGGCAGGCCCTTAAGGTTCAAACTCTGGGGTGCGCGTGAAGATTACATCTTCTACCTCTCTGTCTCGCAAGGACCTAAACTACTGAAAGAACTGCGCAAGAGACACAAGGTTTATACTGGTTCGGGCCATCGTCGTGATGTAATACCCTACTCCAGTGTGTGGTGGGTGGATTGCCTCTTGGGGCTGATGATGATGAACAATACAAGGAAGAACAGCCTCGCGAGGGTCTGCTCTTGGCTGTGGCAATGAACTGCTGGGAGGAGTTCAGCCACCTTTCTCTCTCTCTCTATGCTTCCAACCTCTCTATCGAGCCTCCCCTTCCTTTTTTCCAACCCTTTGCTCTGTGGGCGGCTGGTCCTATTTATAGAGGCCCTGGTCCTCTTCCCAAATATTGAGCGGGAAGGGAGCCAACAATGGCGGGCTAATTTGAAGGGGGACAGCAAGTATCAGCTATCCTGACAAAAGCAGTCTTCGCCTGCACAAAGCTCTGGTGATGACGCCATCTTGGGCTCCACGGTGACCTCCGTCTCGTAGTCCTCCTGGTCTTGGTCTCGTTGCACCGAAATGGCAACCTTTGCCTGATGCCTCGGTACTCCGCAGCTGCGCTTGCTCCCTTTGCACCAAAGAGGAAAGGAGGACGCTGCACGGGCTGGCACCCGCCTGGCGCCCTGAGTCGTCATGGCTTGTGTTACGGGCACCTCGCGAGGTACCCCGCCTTGATTTCTCCGCCTCCTCGTGAGCCAGCCTGACGAGGCCGCGCCTAAGGAAGCTCCACGTCGTCCGCCCCGCGAGGCTTGGCCCCTCGCGAGGGTCTTGAGTCTTGTGTTGGTGAAGATGGACCGCGCCGGGCCCCCTTTGAGCCACGCCGCAGGCCGCAGGCAGGCAAGTCTGGGGACCCCCATTCCCAGAACGCCGACAGTAGCCCCCGGGCCCAAGGCGCGCCCGGACTTGGCCGTGCAGGGAGGCGGAAGGGCAAGTGCGAAGCGCCGCGGGCCCTAACAGCTTGCGGCCTTGGGCGCCGCGTGGCGGTTGATTGGACGTGGGCGTCTCCACTTCCCCATGGCGCCTCGGCAACTGCACGGATTGGACAAGTCCCTGCATGCAAAGCGGGTCATAATTACCTGCGATCGTGGGGGCCGTTGGTTGGCCATCGCCAGCCATAAGTACGGGCCGGCACGCGCCCTTCTAGTTCATCCCTCCTTGCTTCTCCTTTTTCTTTATGGCCCTGTCGAGGAGGTTTCCGGCCGCCGAGAAGGGGAAGGCTTGCCGTGTTGAGCCCGCCTCTCCCCCACCCAAGCGCGGCCGAGGGCGCCCTCGCAAGCATCCCGTGGCCACCACGCTGGCTCCCCGCGGCCGTGGAGGCGATCTTCAGCACGGCGACGGGCGGATTGCTGCAGCCGGGGGGTGCGCTCCAGCTGCGCGTCCCCCCAGGCCGCGCGTTCGTGCTGCTGAAGCGCTGCCGGAGTTCGTCGTGTGGTCGGCGGAGCCGACTAACACCCGGCTCCCGCTTCCTCGCTTCCTCCTCGGCGAGCTTCCGGCCAGCGCCCCGGGCGGCCTCTGGCTCCAGGCCGACGGCTGCTGCAGCCGAGCCTCATGGGTCTCCCTGGAGGTCTCCGCGGCCGGGAGCTTGTCCCTGGCCCGAGGTTGGCAGACGTTTGCCCGTGCACGTGGCCTGAGCCGTCGGTGCACCCTACACTTCAAGTTCGACGGCGACGCCACCCTCCACGTCAGGGTGTTTGGGGAAGATGGTCTCCGTGTAGGGTGTTGCCCCGAGGGTGACGACCGCGGCTGGGAACCCAGCTCCGGTGATGATGGAGGGAGCAGCGCTCGCACGGCTGGCGGCGTTCGGGGTTCCTCAAGCTTCTCCGGTTCTTCTTCAGGCGGCGACACCTCTAGCGGTGGCCGTGATCAGCCTCCACGCTGTCGTGTCTGCTTGGGGGGCGGCAACGTGTCCGCACGCCGCCGCGCCCTGGTGAAGCGCGAGAGGGAGTCCGCCTGAGCTCCGGAGGCAGCTCGGGCCTTCCCCACGGGCCTGTGTGAGGCGAGCCGCGCCGGATTTGTTCTTCCTTTTCCCTTTTTCCTGCTTAACAAAGACAATAGTGCGGAGCCTCGCGGGGGCGTGTTTGGGTTATCGCTGTTAATCATCATTTTGCTTTCGTTACCGTTCCTTCCGGCTATGTGCCCGAGCGTGGATAGTTCCCGACCCCGGCCGTGAGGGGGGCGACCGACCCAGGCCCTTTGTTTGTGTCGCGGTGCCCGTGGGGCACGGATTGGAGGGGTGCTCCTGTAAGGGGCCCAGGTCGCGAACTCTTTGAATGACTAGGATAGGAACGCTCGCGAGGGCGCTCAACTGCCCCCCCTCGCGAGGCCTTGCGCAAAAGAAATCGAGGCAGGAGAGTGAAAAGACGAGGAATCACAAGCCAAAGATGGCAACAACTTCAATAAAACTTCAAATGCGAACAAACAAGCCAACTGCGGAAAGCAAATGAAAAAGCCGCGTCCGGCACCTAATCTAGTCTTCGACGTCTTCTCACCAGCGCGGAGCTAAGTGCTGCCACTGGGCGTGGGAGGGAGCCCCAGGGCCTGAGGCCAGCGCTCCTGAGACTCCGGGGCGTGTACAGCCCCACTCATTATTACGTGAGAGTGTCACGGGTGGCGAGCTTCACAGGCGTTGGCCTTCTTCACAGGCTCCGGGCCTTTCTTCTTAGGGGAAACGAGCTTCACAGGCATTTGCCTTCTTCACAGGCCCCGGGCCTTTTCCAAAAAGGATGATCTTCACAGGCGTTCGCCTTCTTCACAGGCTCTGGGCCTTTTCCAAAGAGGATGATCTTCACAGGCGTTCGCCTTCTTCACAGGCTCTAGGCCTTTTCCAAAACACGATAGCTTCATAGGCACTTGCCTTGCTTCACAGGCTCCGGGCCTTTTCCAAAGAGGATGATCTTCACAGGCGTTCGCCTTCTTCACAGGCTCTGGGCCTTTTCCAAAACGTGATAGCTTCATAGGCACTCGCCTTGCTTCACAGGCTTCGGGCCTTTTCCAAAACGCGATAGCTTCACAGGCACTCGCCTTACTTCACAGGCTCCGGGCCTTTTCAAGGGTAGAACCTCCGGAGGTGCTGGATGTTCCATGCATTCTGGACCGACACTCCCTCCTGAGTCTGCAAGCGCGCGGAGCCGGGCCTGGAAACATGAACAACCTTGAACGGGCCCTCCCACATGGGAGAGAGCTTGTGCACTCCCTCCCTGGAGAGAACCCGCCTGAGCACGAGGTCTCCTACCTCAAGAGTCCTGTGACGGATGTTGCGGCAGTGATATCGCCGCAGCGCTTGCTGGTACCTCGCCGCTCACAGCGCGGCTTCTCGGCGACGTTCCACCCCCAGCACGAGTGTCAGGACCCCGATTCCAAGTCACATCGATCTAGCCGGTAACACATCATATCACTTTGCGGCCTCACGCATGGTATCCCACGGGTGTCGCCTTACCATGGCTCGGGACCGTTTGCGCCTTTTGGCTCACGTATATGATAGTGTCGCTAGCATCCATATGACAGAGAACCCGGGCCGACATGGCTAGTCGTGAACCCAAAGCGGCACAGACCTATGGAGACAGGCATACATGAATCACATCGAGCATGTCGGTCATCAGATAGTGATTCCGGGCTGTAGCACTGGGCCAACAGGACTTCGGGGAACCCGGCTGTAGCAGGCTAGGCAGGACTCCGGATATCACCGCGTGACATTTCCCCGAAGGGATAGACATAGGAACAAAGTGAACCACATGCCGGCCAGTCAAGTGTCCTGAACAGTAGTCCTGGGCTAGCAGGACTCCGGTGAACCGGGCTGTAGGGGACTACTATGGCTCGAGGAACACTAGACTACATTTCCCCATAAGAAAGGCTGCCAAGGATAAACAACTAGATTGTCGGATCCCACTCATACCAAGCATTTCAATCATACACACAATATGCCCGATATGAGTACATACAGCATGGCATCACAACAAACTCTACAAGTCAAGTACTTTATTTAAAGGCTCCAGGGAGCCATACATAACATGTTCATATAGATAGGGGTCACATGACCCGACACTCAAGTCATACAATCATACAAGCACATGCGGAAGCAACTAGTCTGAGTACAGACTCTAGAAAGAAAGAAGGCTTCTCGAAGCCTGTCTATCTACATAGGGCCCTCCATGGCCAGGATCACCACCTGGGTGGCTAGTCACTCGTCGATGTCAAGGTCTACATAGAACCCATCTGAGGGGGCGGTGTTGTCGTCTGAAAACAGTAATTAAGCAAACATGAGTACAAAGGTACTCAGCAAGTCTTACAACAGAACCTACTATACATGCTTATTCTCAAGAAGGTGGTGGGGTTATTGCAGCAAGCCAGCTTTGACTCTTGGCTAAGCTATCCTACGGAACTTCACTAGTAAAATAGTTTCCGCACACAAGTCCACTACTCACCAACACAATACTCCACCGGGGATCCTCTCTCTTCATCCTACGAGAGGGCCATCCTCGGTACTCACACTTATCTTGAGTCTTTTAGTAGTATCCATTAACTTGTCTATGAACTGTATAGGCAACCAAGTAGTCCTTTACCGCGGACGCGGCTATTCGAATAGTTTTATACCCTGCAGGGGTGTACTTCGTCACACATGTTTCCACCACTTAGCGTCTGCACACGACATGTCCTCGGCAGACTTCAAGCGAAAACCGACGTGGGTGTAGACCACGACCTGACTAACCTCATAAGTCTCTAGTCCAGGTTTATCGCCTATTCAGGTTCCATCCGCAAGGAAATCCGGCCGAGGTGTCCTCAACGGCCCCAAACGATGTGTACAGGGTCCCGAGACGCCAAACGGGCGCCCGGCATACCCGACCACAGTGTATCTACCGCATCATAGCCCACCCCTAGGGTCAGCGCTACGCACGACCGCCAACACATGTCCTACAAACACCAGAAACTAGTTGCAACTCCTGGACAGAGGGCGAGAGGGGTCAGTAAGTCGAGCGGGGTCATATTTCAGGGCCCAATGTGTGGTAGTAGCTGAATCTTAAATCACGCATAGAGATCTCAGTTCTTATGGACGATCTCAATGAAACAACCCACCATGTACTCCTACATGTCCTCTCATCGATACCTTTACCAAAACATGTTCAACACATTCCTCACATTACCGACATATCATATCACTCTAGCCCATCACCCAGATGAACCAGACCTGACACAACTCTAAGCATAGCAGGCATAGCAAGGTAGGAATCACATACATGGAAAAATCAACTCCTACACATGCTAGTGGGTTTCATCTAGTTACTATGGCAATGATAGGTCATGCAGAGGATAAGGGTTCAACTACCGTAACACACAGCAGTTTGAATCACGTTGCGTTAATGCAGTAAACAAGAGCAGAAGCGAGAACATGGTTATGTATTGGAATGATCAATGGTTGCTTGCCTGATGGAGTGGTAGTGGGATACTGCCCTTCAGTTGGATACTCGTGAATATCCTCGGAGGCAGAACCTACCACGAAGAACACATCGGAACACAATCAACACATGACGATATGCAACAATATGATGCATGCTATGACATGGCAATATGAATGTGTCTTGGCCTAATGCAAGCTAAAACAGAAGGGAATGAACTCATTTGAATCAAAGATTCAAATATTAGCTCATTAAACATGGACTTATTAGTGCATTACCTTATTCTGCTTAAAAAGCAAGATAAACTTGTTTTGTCATGCATGAAACCATTACAGATGGATAGATTGAATTTTTCTGATCATTTTTCATATATAAATCTTTACATTTGGAGCTATGGTTGATTTTCTATGATTTTTAGAAGTTTTGACTATTTTCTGTAATTTCCTGTATAAGAATAATTCCAGTAATTTAATTACTGCGTCAGCATTACGTCAGGGTGACGTCAGTGGTCAACGGGGACGTCCAGGTCAAACTTGACTGGTGGGTCCCGCGTGTCAGTAGTTAATTAAACTAACTATTTTTTGATAAAACTAATTTGATTTAGTTAGCAGAGGGGCCCCCACTTGTCATTGACTCAAGGGAGTCAACCTGGGGTCAAACCCCTGTTCAGTGGGGCTAATCCCGCCGGCGTTGAGTCGCCGGCGAGGCCGAGATGGCGGAGAGCTTCGGATTTGGTCCTCCGGTGACCAAATCGACCGCGGTTTGGTCCTACGCGTAGCTGGGGCTCGCGCGCATCTAGTGGGGCAAGTGGAAGGAGCTGGGGTGGAGCGAGCTCACCGGAATCGAGCTCGTGGCGGCAGCCGGAGTTCGGACGGGGTTGGGTTCGACGCTACGGTGCACGGGAGAAGGAGCTGGTGGTGGCTATGGGCTCCTGGTGCTGCGCTGAGCACAACGGTGAGCTTGGCTTCGAGCCACTGTGGCTCTAGCCACGACGGCGCCATGGCCAGCGGCGGGGAGGTTTCGGGTGCGGTGGAAGTGGCAACTACAGAGGCCAAACAAGTACGGGAGCTAGGGGAAGAGGAAGAGGAGCTCACAGCAGGGTCGGAGAAGGGGTCAGCGAGCTCGGGGAGGTCCTGGCGGCGGCGAATCGACCGGAGACGGCTCGGGTGCCCGAGGTTGAAGACGAGGGTGAAGACGGCGTTTGGCGGCGTTTGGAGTTGCGTGGGTCAGCGTAGAGGTCCAGGGCGACGAGGCAGAGCTATTGGGCTTGTCGGAGGGGCGAGGGGGTGGCTCTGGTGGTGTCTACGGCGAACGGCGGCGAGGCTCGCGCTCGGCCATCGCGGGAGAGGGTGAGGGAGATGAGGGGGAGAGTGAGGGAGGATGAGAGGGGGACGTGGGGGTCGGCGTGGCATCCCTGGACGTCTCCAGGGCGTCGGCAAAAGCAGGAGGTGGCCGGCGTGTGGCCGCGGGCGCTGGCCATGCGCTCCTCGTCCTTCTGGCGGGAGGAGGACGACGACTGGCAAGGCCAGTCGGCTGGGCCGAGCCAGGTGGGCTGGGCCAGCACAGGTAAGGCCCAGGTGGCTTCCCTCTCTCTTTTTTTGATTTATTTCTGTTTTTCTATTTAACTGCAACTGTTGGGCTTTATTAAAAATACTAAAACATTTCCAAAAATCCTGAAAATAATTGTGGGCTCTGTTTAGAATATTTCCAACAGCAAACATTTATTTCCAAAATTATTTGAGCATTTAAATTATTTTATAGCATTTAAATGCCCAAATTCAAATACTTATGATTTAATTCAATGACATTTTGTTGACCTAGAAAATTGTGCACCAATTTTGCCAGAGGTTCTAACCCAAGACAAAGAGGGTGAACTTTTTAGAAGGGCATTTCAGGTTCATTGAAAATAATTTTAGTAAACCCTAGTTGTTTCCAGGGGGGGGGTGTTGGGGGTTTCTGCCTTCCCCATTTCAAATTTAAGAATAATTTAAACATGATGCACACTCTAATGCTTGAACTAGCTAGGGTGTGACAACTCACCCCCATTCAAAAAAATATCGTCCCGAGATTTAGGATCCTCTGGAAAGAATGTGGGGTACTCGAGTCGAAGACGATCCTCCCTTTCCCAAGTGGCTTCTTCCTCGGAATGGTGTGACCATTGAACCTTGAGAAACTTGATATTATGATGTCGAGTGGTACGCTCGGCTTGATCAAGGATACGATCGAGATATTCCCGATATGAGAGGTTATCTTGTAGATCAAGCGTTTCGTGGTCCACTCCACGGATAGGATCCGCGAAGCAACGCCTGAGTTGAGAAACGTGGAAGACATCATGAACTCTGGAAAGATGCGGAGGTTGTTCCAATTGGTAGGCAACTTCTCCTCGTTTGGCAAGAATGCGAAAGGGTCCAATGTAACGAGGAGCCAATTTTCCTTTGATACCGAAATGATGGGTTCCCTTTAACGGAGTAACTCGAAGGTAAGCCTTCTCGTCGACTTCATAAGTCATAAGCTTATGTTTACGATCATATTGACTCTTTTGACGAGATTGGGCTGTTTTCAATTTCTCACGAATAATGCGAACCTGCTCTTCTGCTTCCTGAATCATATCTGGGCCAAAGAGTTGTCTTTCCCCGGTTTTTGACCAGTTAAGAGGCGTTCGACATTTTCGTCCATAGAGAACTTCGAAAGGAGCCTTGCCTAAGCTAGCTTGATAACTATTGTTATAAGCAAACTCCACAAATGGAAGGCATTTCTCCCAACTCATTCCGAACGAGATAACAGAAGCTCGGAGCATATCTTCCAGAATTTGATTAACTCGTTCTACTTGACCACTTGATTGAGGATGGAAGGCGGTACTAAAAGAGAGACGAGTTCCCATAGCATTTTGGAAACTTCCCCAAAATCGAGAGGTGAAGAGACTCCCACGGTCTGAGTTAATTTCCAATGGGACACCATGAAGAGACACTATTCAGGAGATGTATAAGTCGGCTAGCTGGCTAGCGGTGATACTCTCACAAACAGGTAGGAAATGGGCTACTTTGGAAAGTCGGTCGGTCACGACGAAGATGGCATTATTCCCTCTCTTGGTTCTGGGAAACCCAGTGATGAAATCCATACTGATTTTATCCCATTTCCATTCAGGAATAGCCAAAGGTTGAAGGGTGCCGGCAGGCCGTTGATGCTCTGCTTTAACATGACGACAAACGTCGCAATTAGCATTGTATTGAGCGATTTCCCTGTTCATCCTAGTCCACCAAAACCTCTGGCGTAGGTCTTGATACATTTTAGTACTACCGGGATGAATGGCGAGAGGGGATTCATGAGCTTCCTTAAGGATCAACTGGCATAGATGTTGTTTCTTGGGAACCACCAAACGGTTCTCGAAGAAGACAACACCCCGCTTATCCATGGAAAAACATTTAGCAACTCCGCTAGCAATGTTTTCCCTAATCCGGGATATGCCCTTATCACGCTTCTGGGCAGCTATGATTTGATCCATAAGGGTAGGCTTCACCACCAGGGTGGATAGGAATCCTCGAGGAACAATGTGAAGATTAAGATTACGGAATTCCTCATGGAGAAGTGGTTGACTTTGTTGTAACATCAGGTTGTTACAATAGGACTTACGGCTTAGTGCATCAGCCATGACATTGGCTTTGCCCGGGGTGTAAGTTATTCCTAAGTCGTAATCCGAGATCAACTCGACCCAACGTCTTTGCCTGAGATTCAAATCTGGTTGGGTGAAGATATATTTCAAACTTTGGTGATCGGTGAAGATCTCTCAACGATTACCGAGAAGGTAATGTCGCCAGGTTTTAAGTGCATGGACTACAGCTGCAAGCTCTAGATCATGTGTGGGATAATTTTCCTCATGTGGGTGTAATTGCCGTGAAGCATAGGCAATTACCTGACGATCTTGCATGAGTATGCAACCTAGTCCTTGTCGCGAGGCGTCGCAATAGATAATAAAGTCCTTGGAGAAATCTGGTGGTACTAGTAGGGGAGCAGATGTCAGGCGTCTTTTCAGTTCCTGAAAACTAAACTCGCACTGTACAGTCCACTCGAACTTTTTATCTTTCTTGAGGAGTTCAGTTAGAGGTTTAGCAACCTTGGAGAAATTCTCAACGACGCGGCGGCAATAGCTCGCTAAGCCAAGGAAACTCCAAACTTGCTTGACCATCTCAGGTGGAGTCCAATCAAGGACGGCTTGAACTCGCTCGGGATTGATAGCAATACCTTTACCAGAGATTACATGGCCTAGATAGGTCACTTCTGGCAAACAAAATTCACACTCTGAGAATTTGGCATAAAGGCGATGCTCTCGAAGTTTCATCAATACCAGCGTTAGATGTTCGGCGTGTTCCTCTTCATTCTTGGAGTAGATGAGTATGTCATCGAGGTATACTACAACGAATTTATCCAAGTACTCCATGAAGCGAGTTCATTAACCGAGAGAATGTGGCTGGGGCATTGGTTAAACCGAAGGACATAACGGTGTACTCGTATTGGCCATGACGAGTAACAAAGGCCGTTTTGGGAATGTCCTCGTTTCTGATTTTGATTTGATGGTAGCCCAACCTCAAATCCATCTTGGAAAAGACCGAGGATCCAGCAAGCTGATCATACAGATCGTTGATCCTGGGAAGCAGGTATTTGTTCTTGATGGTGACCAAGTTGACAGGTCGGTAATCTACAACCATTCGATCCGTTCCATCCTTCTTCTTGACGAAGAGGACGGGGCAAGCCCAAGGAGAGGAACTAGGACGGATGAAACCCTTTTTCAAGGACTCATCGAGTTGGTTCTTAAGCTCGGCTAGTTCTAAGGGTGCCATCTTGTAGGGTCTTCTAGAAATTGGAATGGTTCCTGGAACAAGGTCTATCACAAACTCAACATCCCTGTCAGGTGGAACACCTGGCAGTTCTTCTGGAAAGACATCCGGAAAGTCTCGGACTACCGGAACATCCTCAAGGTCTGGAAGGGGGTTGGCATTTAAGGAGTAAAGATGGCGCTTGGCCACTCGAGTTAAGACATTGACTGTCTTGCCCGATGGATGAGTAAGTTGAACGGTTCTAGTGGCACAATCAATCTTAGCATAATGAGCTGACATCCAGTCCATACCCAAGATGATGTTTATGTCCGAGGACTTGAGAGCTATTAAGGATGCAAGGAAGACAAGTCTATCGACAAGAATTTCGTTCCCATGGCTTACTCTAGAAGTTTGCCATCTAGAGCCAGGGGTTTGAATTTCCATGGTAGAGGGCATGTCATAGAATGTCGTGTTATGCAATCGAGCATAGTTATCGGATATGAATGCATGAGATGCTCCACTATCGAAAAGAACAGATGCCGGATGGCAGTTAACAAGGAGCGTACCAAGGACGACGTTAGGATCCTCATGAGCCTCCTCGGCTGAAACATAGTTGACATGGCCACGTGCAGTGGTGGCCGGCTTGGCGTAGAATGTTTTTCCCGCGGGCTTACCACGGCCAATAGACTTTCCAGTTTGAGTGGGGTTGTTGTTCTGGGGACACTCTCGACTATAGTGACCAGGCTCTCCACACTTAAAGCATGTCACCACATTGGGGCGTGGAGCAGCCTTAGCAGCGGGGCCACCATAGGGCTTGGGCGGTGCAAATTGCTGGTTGGGACGAGGCGCCTCAAAGGATGGCCTCGGGATGAACCTGGGTGGCAGTGCCGTGCTTGGAATCCACACCCGGTGCTTCTAAGCTCCAGAGCCAGATGAAGAGCCAAAATCACGGGAGTGCTTGCGTGAAGCGTCATAATCAGTCTGGCCTGTCTCCGCACTGATGGCTTTATTGACCAACTTCTGAAAAGAGGTGCACTCGTGCAGGCGAAGATCGCGACGAAGCTCAAGGCTAAGTCCCTTGCGGAACCTTGCCTGCTTCTTAGCATCACTAGATACCTCTTTAGGGGCATAGCGTGCCAGATTCCCAAATTCACGACTATAAGCATCCACAGTCAGTCTTCCTTGGGTGAAGTTGCATAACTCCTCCCTCGTACGATCCAGGAGACCTTCCAGAATGTGATGCTCACGGAAAGCCTCACTGAATTCAGCCCAAGTAGTGATTTGACCGACCGGGTGCATAGCTTCAAAATTTTCCCACCAGAGGCTAGTAGGGCCTTCGAGATGGTAGGCAGCGTAAGTAACCTTGTCGGCTTCGACTACGTTGGCAGAACGTAGCTTGTGGGTGATGTTGCGAAGCCAGTCATCCGCGTCGAGGGGCTCGACGGAATGGTTAAACTTTGGTGGGTACATCTTGATAAAGTCATTGATTGACAGCAAGTCATTTCATGGGTGGCGTGCAGTGTTCTGCTCAATCCGCTCCAGCAGGCGGTTAGTCTCACGCTTGTTTCTTTCCGCCTCCAGCATCACTTTGGCCAGAGAAGGCGGGTGAGGAAGATTTTCACCCCTAGCTGCACTGGCTTCCCCCTGCTCCGAGGCAGCAGGGTTGCTGCGGGTGTTGACCATCCTAGGAGAAAACAAAACACCGGTTTAGACAATGATGGCTAAAACTTAGCAAGGAAGTGCAGAATTTAATGGATAACACGGAATGCAGAGATGTTCATCCGTATGTCATGGTAATATAAAACTGCCATATATATACCAACGGTCATACACATCATACATAGTTTAGTACAAGCCCAGGCTACAGTACAACTATGATGAAGGACGTTACATCTCATCGGAGGCATTCCAAGCTCCTATACATTATTTGTCTACACCTCCGGAATTGATTACACACAAAGTCATATTCCACAAGTCACGCAGGACAGTTGAGATACAACTACTACAATACTAGTGGTACTACTACTAACTCAGACAGCTCCGTAGTAGTCCTCATAGAAGTCACCTCCATAGCCTAGAAGTTCAACGTGACCATCCGGGAACAAATGGTCCTGAGGAGCCTGTGGACCATAGGGGCTAGGATGAGGTCTTGGACCAACAAACGGTGGCCTGCGGGGACCACGGGGTGGGGTGATGCCTCCCACATCACGCCAATCCACCATGTCTGGCAGAGCAGATCTCACAGGATACAGATCCCTTGTATCCATACATCCAGCTTGCACCGCAGGTGCAAACCGAGTCAATGTGGCCGAATGATCAGCACGGGTATTGAAAAGCCCCAGCCTCAAGGCCCGATTCTACCGGTCCTTATCTTCGAGCATCTCGGCAGTGGTACAAGTTAATGAGTCCTCCTGAGTGGAGTCAGCATAGATAGCCTGAAGATACCCTTGCGCTCCCGGAAGTGAAGCTGGCATGTAATGGAAGTCGGTGTTCCGAAGCAGGCCAGTCCGGACTCGCATGATGGTCATCATGAAATAGGCAGCATCCTGCACAACCATCTCAACAGTAACCCCGAGTCGATAGGAAAAGTGAAGGGGCTTGGTAGATCCAGGATAAGTAGGAAATATCCTGACGGTGCAAAAATATTGGCCTTGATTAAAGTATCGGAATTGCTCTTCGACGGTGTATTCGGGATACCAATGGTAACCCGTCTCGATCATTACCCGGACTAACATAGCAGTATGACCGTGCACGTCGAGGCACCGGGTTAGGTGAACCACTTGGTTTTGAACACGGTTGGCCATCTGAAAGCACAACCACAATGCAAAGACATCAGAATTTCTAGGGAAAATTGGACAGCATAACAGCTGTAAATGCTCAGAAAAAGATTTGAGACATCCACAACAGTTCGCAATACCACTCAACAACATCATATCAAGGTTCTGATCCAATTAGCAACATACTAAGAATAGTAGAAACTGAACTGGGACTTGTAACAACAATCCTATAAGCTACTACGGATTAGTAACACGTGAACCTGATAGAAGAAGAGAGCCTAGTCCTTAACCCACGTTGAATGAGAAGAGAATGACTCAGATCAGAGGCATAGGGTAAAGGAGTAAAAGAGCCTTACGTTCCCTCCTACAATCAATTCCCCTACATATAACTAAAGCATTTCTAGACTCGACATCGACCAGTTTGGCTCAACGAACCTACAGGCAGTCCGACTGTAATGCCAACGCTGTCAGGACCCCGATTCCAAGTCACATCGATCTAGCCAGTAACACCTCACATCACTTTGCGGCCTCACGCACGGTATCCCACGGGTGTCGCCTTAGCATGGCCCGAGACTGTTTGCGCCTTTTGGCTCACGTATATGATAGTGTCGTTAGCATCCATATGACAGAGAACCCGGGCCGACATGGCTAGTCGTGAACCCAAAGCGGCACAGACCTATGGAGACAGGCATACATGAATCACATCGAGCATGTCGGTCATCAGCGAGTGATTCTGGGCTGTAGCACTGGGCCAACAGGACTCCGGGGAACCCGGGCTGTAGCAGGCTAGGCAGGACTCCGGATATCACCGCGTGACATTTCCTCGAAGGGACAGACATAGGAACGAAGTGAACCACATGCCGGCTAGTCAAGTGTCCTGAACAGTAGTGCTGGGCTAGAAGGACTCCGGTGAACCGGGCTGTAGTGGACTACTATGGCTCGAGGAACACTAGACTACATTTCCCCATAAGAAAGGCTGCCAAGGATAAACAACTAGATTGTCGGATCCCACTTATACCAAGCATTTCAATCATACACACAATATGCCCGATATGAGTACATACAACATGGCATCACAACAAAACTCTACAACTCAAGTACTTTATTTAAAGGCTCCAGGGAGCCATACATAACATGTTCATACAGATAGGGGTCACATGACCCGACACTCAAGTCATACAATCATACAAGCACATGCGGAAGCAACTAGTCTGAGTACAGACTCTAGAAAGAAAGAAGGCTTCTCGAAGCCTGTCTATCTACATAGGGCCCTCCATGGCCAGGATCACCACCTGGGTGGCAAGTCACTCGTCGACGATAAGGTCTACGTAGAACTCATTGGAGGGGGCGGTGTTGTCGTCTGAAAACAGTAATTAAGCAAACATGAGTACAAAGGTACTCAACACGTCTTACAACAAAACCTACTATACATGCTTATTCTCAAGAAGGTGGTGGGGTTATTGCAGCAAGCCAGCTTTGACTCTTGGCTAAGCTATCCTACGGAACATCACTAGTAAAATAGTTTCCGCACACGAGTCCACTACTCACCAACACAATACTCCACCGGGGATCCTCCCTCGTCATCCTACGAGAGGGCCATCCTCGGTACTCACACTTATCTTGAGTCTTTTAGTAGTATCCATTAACTTGTCGATGAACTGTATAGGCAACCAAGTAGTCCTTTACCGTGGACGCGGCTATTCGAATAGTTTTATACCCTGCAGGGGTGTACTTCGTCACACATGTTTCCACCACTTAGCGTCTGCACACGACATGTGCTCGGCAGACTTCAAGCGAAAACCGACGTGGGTGTAGACCACGACCTGACTAACCTCACAAGTCTCTAGTCCAGGTTTATCGCCTATTCAGGTTCCATCCGCAAGGAAATCCGGCCGGGGTGTCCTCAACGGCCCCAAACGATGTGTACAGGGTCCCGAGACGCCAAACGGGCGCCCGGCATACCCGGCCATAGTGTATCTACCGCATCATAGCCCACCCCTAGGGTCAGCGCTACACACGGCCGCCAACACATGTCCTACAAACACCAGAAACTAGTTGCAACTCCTGGACAGAGGGCGGGAGGGGTCAGTAAGTCGAGCGGGGTCATATTTCAGGGCCCAATGTGTGGTAGTAGCTGAATCTTAAATCACGCATACAGATCTCAGTTCTTATGGACGGTCTCAATGAAACAACCCACCATGTACTCCTACATGACCTCTCATCGATACCTTTACCAAAACATGTTCAACACATTCCTCACATTACCGACATATCATATCACTCTAGCCCATCACCCAGATGAACCAGACCTGACACAACTCTAATCATAGCAGGCATAGCAAAGTAGGAATCACATACATGGCTCAATCAACTCCTACACATGCTAGTGGGTTTCATCTAGTTACTGTGGCAATGACAGGTCATGCAGAGGATAAGGGTTCAACTACCGTAACACACAGCAGTTTGAATTGCATTGTCTTAATGCAGTAAACAAGGGCAGAAGCGAGAACATGGGTATGTATTGAAATGATCAATGGTTGCTTGCCTGATGGAGTGGTAGTGGGATACTGCCCTTCAGTTGGATACTCGTGAATATCCTCGGAGGCAGAACCTACCACGAAGAACACATCAGAACACAATCAACACATGACGATATGCAACAATATGATGCATGCTATGACATGGCAATATGAATGTGTCTTGGCCTAATGCAAGCTAAAATAGAAGGGAATGAACTCATTTAAATCAAAGATTCAAATATTAGCTCATTAAACATGGCCTTATTAGTGCATTACCTTATTCTGCTTAAACAGCAAGGTAAACTTGTTTTGTCATGCATGAAACCATTACAGATGGATAGATTGAATTTTTCTGATCATTTTTCATATATAAATCTTTACATTTGGAGCTATGGTTGATTTTCTATGATTTTTAGAAGTTTTGACTATTTTTTGGAATTTCCTGTATAAGAATAATTCCAGTAATTTAATTACTGCATCAGCATTACGTCAGGGTGATGTCAGTGGTCAACGGGGACGTCCAGGTCAAACCTGACTGGTGGGTCCCACGTGTCAGTAGTTAATTAAACTAATTATTTTTAGTTAAAACTAATTTGATTTAGTTAGTAGAGGAGGGCCCACTTGTCATTGACTCAAGGGAGTCAACCTGGGGTCAAACCCCTGTTCAGCGGGGCTAATCCTGCCGGTGTTGAGTCGCCGGCGAGGCCGAGACGGCGGAGAGCTTCGGATTTGGTCCTCCGGTGACCAAATCGACCGCGGTTTGGTCCTACGCGTAGCTGGGGCTCGTGCGCATCTAGTGGGGCAAGTGGAAGGAGCTGGGGTGGAGCGAGCTCGCCGGAATCGAGCTCGTGGCGGCGGCCGGAGTTCGGACGGGGATGGGTTCGACGCTACGGTGCACGGGAGAAGGAGCTGGTGGTGGCTACGGGCTCCTGGTGCTGCGGTGAGCACAACGGTGAGCTTAGCTTCGAGCCACTGTGTCTCTAGCCACGACGGCGCCAGGGCCGGCGATGGGGAGCTTTCGGGTGCGGTGTAAGTGGCGACTACAGAGGCCAAACGAGCACGGGAGCTAGGGGAAGAGGAAGAGGAGCTCACAGCGGGGTCGGAGAGGGGGTCAGCGAGCTCGGGGAGGTCCTGGCGGCGGCGAATCGACCGGAGACGGCTCGGGTGCCCGAGGTTGAAGACGAGGGCGAAGACGACGTTCGGCGGCGTTTGGAGTCGCGTGGGTCAGCGGAGAGGTCCAGGGCGACGAGGCGGAGCTATTGGGCTTGTCGGAGGGGCGAGGGGGTGGCTCTGGTGGTGTCTACGGCGAACGGCGGCGAGGCTCGCGCTCGGCCATCGCGGGAGAGGGTGAGGGAGACGAGGGGGAGAGTGAGGGAGGATGAGAGGGGGACGTCGGGGTCGGCGTGGCATCCCTGGACGTCTCCAGGGCGTCGACAGAAGCAGGAGGTGGCTGGCGGGTGGCCGCGGGCGCCGGCCACGCGCTCCTCGTCCTTCTGGCGGGAGGAGGAGGACGACTGGCAAGGCCAGTCGGCTGGGCCGAGCCAGGTGGGCTGGGCCAGCACAGGTAAGGCCCAGGTGGCTTCCCTTTCTCTCTTTTTTTTTGATTTATTTCTGTTTTTCTATTTAACTGCAAATGTTGGGCTTTATTAAAAATACTAAAACGTTTCCAAAAATCCTGAAAATAATTGTGGGCTCTGTTTAGAATATTTCCAACAGCAAACATTTATTTCCAGAATTATTTGAGCATTTAAATTATTTTATAGCATTTAAATGCCCAAATTCAAATACCTATGATTTAATTCAATGACCTTCTGTTGACCTAGAAAATTGTGCACCAATTTTGCCAGAGGTTCTAACCCAAGACAAAGAGGGTGAACTTTTTAGAAGGGCATTTCAGGTTCATTGAAAATAATTTTAGTAAACCCTAGTTGTTTCGAGGGGGGGTGTTGGGGGTTTCTGCCTTCCCCATTTCAAATTTAAGAGGAATTTAAACATGATGCACACTCTAATGCTTGAACTAGCTAGGGTGTGACAACGAGGTCCATCCCCCGCATGGCGTCCTACTGCGCCTCGTCGAACGCCAGGACCCGCACGGAGCGACGTCTGACTTCATGAGGGAGGACCGCTTCCGCTCTGTAGACCAGGAAGAACGGGGTCTCTCCAGTCGGTTTGGTCGCGGTGGTGTGGAAGGACCACAACACGGACTGAAGCTCGTTGTACCAACCTCTGCCACAGGCCTCCAGCTTCTTCCTGAATGTCCTGGTCTTGAGGCCCCTCAGGACCTCCGCGTTTATTTGCTCGGCCTGGCCGTTGCTTCGGGGGTGCGCCACTGAGGCGTAGCATATCTGCGTTCCAAGGTTAGCAGAGTATGTTTTGAAGAGGTTACTGGTGAACTGCCAACCGTTGTCCGTGATGATGTGATTCGGCACCCCGAACCGGCTCACGATGCCCTTGATGAACTTGATCGCGGAACCCGTGGGAATGGTGCGGATAGCCTGTACTTTAGCCCACTTGGTGAATTTGTCCACGGCAATGTAGAGGTAGCGGTAGCCCCCTAGCGCCCGAGGAAACGGGCCCAAGAGGTCCAGCCCCCAGACCGCGAATGGCCACGAAAGGGGGATAGTCTGCAAGCCTCCTGCTGGCTGGTGGATCTGCTTGGCGTGGAACTGGCAGGCTTCACAAGCTTTCACTAGTTCCACGGCGTCGTTGAGCGCGGTGGGCCAATAAAACCCACTGCGGAACGCCTTGCCGACGAGCGTCCGCGATGATGAATGATGTCCGCAGTCCCCGCTGTGTATATCTTCCAGTAGTTCCTTCCCTTGCTCCCTGGAGATGCAGCGCAGGGATACACCGTTTGGTCGCTTCCGGTAGAGCTCTCCATCTTTGATGCAGTATGCCGTGGCCTGGCGTTCCACTCGCTCCGCTTCCTCCTCCTTCTCCGGCAAGGTCCCTTGCACTAAGTAGCTCTGGAGCTCCGTGATCCAACATCCCTCCTGAGGTTCCATCGTCAGGAGCAGGCGCGCTCCTGAGGCCGGGCCACAGGTCGGAGCTCCCGAGGCAGGTGGTTGGGGGAGCTCCTCCCAGGGCTGAGCCGTGTTTGATAATGACGACAGAGCTGAGGGCTTGAAGAGCCGCTCCTCGAAAACGCCAGGCTCCTGGGGTAACCGTCTGGACGCACGTTTGGCGATGTCATCGGCCTCCTGATTGGTGCCACGGGGCACATGCTGCAACTCCAACCCCCAGAATTGCTTCTCCATCCTGCGGACTTCCGCAAGATAGGCTTCCATGTGCTCATCCTTCGGCTCGTACACCTTGTTGGAGAAATTGACAAGGAGCTGCGAATCGCCCTTGATGGTGAGGCATTTCACTCCCAGGGCGGCCGCGGCCTTCAAGCCCGCTATTAAACCTTCATACTCCTCTATGTTGTTGGAGACCTTTTCGCCTTGTTGGAAGCAGAGTTGCACGGCGTAGTAGAGCTTGTCCTGTGTGGGCGATATAAGCACCGCCCCAGCTCCAGCGCCATGCCTGGAGAAGGCCCCATCGAAGTACATGACCCAGTCTTCTGGCGCCTCGCTTCCCGGGGATAGGGACCGATCCTCATCGGCCCTGAGGCCTGGCGCCTCCGTCCACTCTGCCACAAAATCCGCCAACGCTGCTCCCTTGAGGGAAACGTGCTTCGTAACACGCCTCCATGTGGTGCCCAAGCGCCTCCCTCGTGACCTTGGCCAGGTCGGTGGCCCTCCAGGGGAGAGCCCCCGAGCCCTGCCTGAGGAGGGCGCCGGGCGCGCTTTCCTATGCGATGGAAGGAGGTTCCCGCTAGGCAGATGCGGGCCCTGAGGGGCCCGCCTCCCGAGGGGCTGGTCCGGATGATGTCTTCTTCTTCTTGGGGGTGGTCTCGGGAAGCCTCCTACTTCCGCGATCCGGGTCTTCCAGTGATGCGGCCTGAAAAGCTCGCTCCAGGGAACACACTGCATCCTTCTCTTCAGAGGGCACCGTGATGACTCCGCCACTTCCTGGCATCTTGAGGACGTTGTAGCCATGGTGAGTTACGGCCATGAACTTGGCCAGCGCTGGGTACCCGAGGATGGCGTTGTACGGCAGGCGGATGTGGGCGACGTCGAAGTTGATGAGCTCGGTGCGGTAGTTGTTGTGTGCCCCGAAGGTGACAGGGAGGTAGACCTGCCCAAGGGGGACCGTGGAGCCGTCGGTGACTCCGGAGAAGGGCTTGGTTGGCTGAAGCTGGTCGTAGGGCACTTGGAGATTGTTGAACATTTCCACGGACAGGACGTTGAGCCCTGCCCCACCATCGATGAGGGTCCTGGTGACCAATACATTGCTGATGACTCGGGAGCAAAGCATCGGGAGGACCCCGGCTGTGGCTGCACACTTGAGTTGATCCGCTGAGCTGAATGTGATGGAGCAGGCCGACCACCTATCAGGGCGCGTTGCTTCAAGCCTGGGGAGGACTGCATTCACTTCGCGGGCAAACTGCTTGAAGATGCGTTGTGAGGCTGGGGCTTGAGCTCCGCCCAGGATGCAGGCGATTGCACGTGGCTCCTGGAAGCCCCCAGCCCCTTCGTCTCGATGGCGGTCCTCGTTTCTCCTCGGCTGAGGCGGCAGTGGAGGGAGGCCTGCGCTGCCCTGTGGGCGATCCTCACGAGGCTGATCCCTCCAGTCCCCCTCACGAGGTAGGTCTCGCCAGTGATCCTCGCGAGGTTGATCGCGCCACCCTTGGCGCGGGCCGCGGTCTTCCCAGCGTCCTGCGTTTCTTCCTCCTCCTTGGCCGTAGCCCCAATCGGTGCATTCGGGACGACGGCCGATCCTTCCTTCTCGCACGGCGCGGAGTTCCTGGCATTCGTTGGTGTTGTGGGTGTGGAGGTCATGGTACACACAGTACCGGCCGCCCCTGGAGGACTCAGGCAGATCTTTGCCTCGCTTGGTGTCTGGTTCTGCCGCGAGCACGGCAGCCCCCTTGCGCTTCACGTCCTTGCCTTGGGCTTATTCTCTTCTGGGTCTACGGCAGGCAGCTCGAGGAGGGAGAGGCGTCCCTCCTCATCCCTGGTGCACTTGGTCGCCAAGTTGAACAGCTCTAGGGAGGTGCACAGGTCTTCATGCATCGCTAGCTCCTCCTTCATCTTGACGTCGCGCACACCATCAGAGAAGGCCGATATGATGGCCTCCTCAGACAACTTGGGGATCTTGAGGCGCGCGCTGTTGAAGCGCTGGATGTACTTTTGCAGGGTCTCTCCGGGTTGTTGCTCGATGCGGCGCATGTCGCTCACGGCGGGTGGCCGGTCGCGAGTACCTTGGAAGTTGGCGATGAAGCGGGTGCGCATCTGGTCCTAGGAAGAGATCGTGCCTGGAGCCAGGTGCGAGCTCCTTCCTTGAGCGCCATGGGGAACCAGTTCGCCATGACCTTCTCATCCCAGCTGGCAGCTTCGATGCCCAGCTCATAGAGCTGGAGGAACTCTGCAGGGTCAGTCGTGCCGTCGTACCGAGGAGGCAGGTTCGGCTTGAACTTGCCGGGCCACGCGACGCTACGCCGCTCGGTTGTGTAGGCACGGCAGCCTGCGGTGGCCACGGAAGGCTTCGGCTGGTGGAGAGCTCGATCTTGAGGGTCCCCACGCGCTGCAGCAAGGAGCAGCGCGGGGTCTTGGCATGCCGGAGCCGGAGCAGGGTCGCGGCGTGCCGGAGCAGGGAGCGCCCGGGCAGCTCCTTGCGGGCGAGGGACTTCTTGGCAGCTCCGTTCTTGCTGCGCTGGCACCTGACGGAGCGGGTTCCGCCCGGGGGCCACGCGCCTTGGAGCCACGGCGTCTCCTTTGAGTGGAGGCGGCTGGTACGCCCCCGGAGCTTCGTCGCCCGCGCGGGGCGGGGTGCCGCGCAGCGGAACGGACGGCGCGGGAGAGCCCCCGCGGCGCGGACGAGCTCGGCGACGCGGTCGAGCCACTCTTCGTAGACGTCGTCGATGGGACGGTAGCGCAGGAGCTCGTTTGCCGAGATGAGCGCAGCTCAAGCCTCCAAGGGTGCACGGAGCGCGCGGGACGAAGAACCAGCTGGTGTGAGCGATGGAGTAGCGGCGCGGCCGTCTTGCCGCACGGACGGATGCTGAGACGACGCTTGCTGCTCGCCCCCCGCCAGGCCGGTGGCGGCGTTGATGGCAGGTGACGGGGAACGATGAGGACGTCCGCTGACGGGCGCCGTCTGGGCGACGCGGGAAGCGATGGCGGCCCGGCGCTCGGTGCGGGCCCGACGAGTGTCGGACATGGACGCGACGGTCGGAGGAGAACGGTGCGGTGGAAGACGAACTCCGGCGCACCCCTACCTGGCGCGCCAAATGTCGTATTTCGGGCTCCGGTAGACCCTTAAGGTTCGAACTCTGGGGTGCGCGCGAAGATTACGTCTTCTACCTCTCCGTCTCGCAAGGACCTAAACTACTGAAAGAACTGCACAAGAGACACAAGGTTTATACTGGTTCGGGCCACCGTTGTGGTGTAATACCCTACTCCAGTGTGTGGTGGGTGGATTGCCTCTTGGGGCTGATGATGATGAACAATACAAGGAAGAACAGCCTCGCGAGGGTCTGCTCTTGGCTGGGGCAATGAACTGCTGGGAGGAGTTCAGCCACCTTTCTCTCTGTCTCTCTCTATGCTTCCAACCTCTCTATCGAGCCTCCCATTCCTTTTTTCCAACCCTTTGCTCTGTGGGCGGCTGGTCCTATTTATAGAGGCCCTGGTCCTCTTCCCAAATATTAAGCGGGAAGGGAGCCAACAATGGCGGGCAAATTTGAAGGGGGACAACAAGTATCAGCTATCCTGACAAAAGCAGTCTTCGCCTGCACAAAGCTCTAGTGATGACGCCGTCTTGGGCTCCACGGTGTCCTCCTTCTCGTAGTCCTCCTGGTCTTGGTCTCGTTGCACCGAAATGGCAACCTTTGCCTGATGCCTCTGTACTCCGCGGCTGCGCTTGCTCCCTTTGCACCAAAGAGGAAAGGAGGACGCTGCGCGGGCTGGCACCCGCCTGGCGCCCTGAGTCGTCATGGCTTGCATCACGGGCACCTCGCGAGGTACCCCGCCTTGATTTCTCCGCCTCCTCGTGAGCCAGCCTAATGAGGCCGCGCCTGAGGAAGCTCCACGTCGTCCGCCCCGCGAGGCTTGGCCCCTCGTGAGGGTCTTGAGTCTTGTGTTGGTGAAGATGGGCCGTGCCGGGCCCCCTTTGAGCCATGCCGCAGGCCGCAGGCAGGCAAGTCTGGGGACCCCCGTTCACAGAACGCCGACACCATGTTTTCCCCTGATGATCTCATGATAATTCTTGCTTAACCTCTAATTGCCATGCTACTGTTTGTCTTGATTGCTTCTGGTTATTGTGAGCTTGCAAGTACATTCAATGTACTGACCTAGCGTGTCATGTCAGTTTGCAAGTCGTGCCTGGATTGCCTGCTTGTTTGGTGTTGTTCCGGTGTTCACGAGCTAGGATAAACATTCCAGCCAGAGTCCCTGCGGATTGAAGTCCATCATCGCCGTTCATTGTTCCGCTGCCAGTAGTTGTTCTGCTGCTTGTATAGAGCAACCGTTGTTGGCATAATGTCGCCGTGCCGATGTTATTCATTGTAATATCGGAACCCTTGTATTCATATTCGTGTTGAAATAGAGAGCTGGTTGGTTCTATACTAAGCAGTGCCGTATACCAGAAGACTTCACCTTGATCACTGGGCCAGAATACGAGGCGTTCCGGTGTTCTCTGAGCCGGGGTGCCACATTGTGTTTATTTTGCAGGATCAGTTTAACATGGATAAATCCAAATTAAACTAGGTGCTAATGTCGGGGATATACCCCGCGGTATGACCCGGCCGGATGTATGACCCGGCTGGATTTGGCAACTCACTGGTGAATCACCCTAACTTGGCAACTCACTAAGTGACCCGCCCGAGCCTGGCGATTCATGAGTAATCCGACAAGCGGGTCAGAGGAGCGACAAGACTCGGTGGGCCAGAAGGTGGTTCATGGAAGGCCGGCTCATGTTATGTTATGTCGGCTTAAGAGGAAAGCATAAGGAATATTCCCTTACAAAGGAAGCAAGACTAGGACTCCACATGTAATAGATAGTCCTAATCCTACTAGGACTCCACATGTAACCCGCCCCTCCAACTTATATAAGGTGGGGCAAGGCTCCCAAAGGGGGACAAGTTTAGACATACAAATCAATAGCTTTCTAGATAGAGGTAGAGAAACCTCGCCCTTGTAACCGTGAGCATCATCATCATCATCATCAATATCAATGAAGCAGGATGTAGGCTCTTAACTCTACCGTGAGGGGCCATACCTGGGTAAAAACCTCGCATCTCTCGTCCCACTCAACCCCTCTCAAGCTCCCACATAGATGTGTTGGACTTGCGACTAAGTCCTGACACTAAGGACATCTGCCATGTCAAATCCACGACACCTGGATTAAGCGGTTCTCGGGCGTCCGGCCTGTGTGACATGGGCTAGACTAATGGGCTATGAAGATACAAGACAGAAGACTCTCTCCCGTGTCCAGATGGGACTCTCCTTGGCATGGATGGCAAGCCTAGCATTTGGATATGAAGATTCCTTTCTCTGTAACTGACTTTGTACAACCCTAGCCCCATCAGGTGTCTATATAAACTAGAGGGTTTCGTCCGTAGAGGCAATCATAATCATACATGCTAGACTTCTAGGGTTTAGCTACAACGATTTCGTGGTAGATCAACTCTCGTAATCTTCATACTCATCAATATCAATCAAGTAGGACATAGGGTATTACCTCCATCAAGAGGGCCCGAACCTAGGTAAACTTCGTGTCCCCTGTCTCCTGTTACCATCGATCTTAGACGCACAGTTCGGTAACCCGTACCAGAGATCCGCCAGTTTTGACACCGACATTGGTGCTTTCATTTAGAGTTGCGCTGCGTCGTCACCAGAATTTTTGATGGATCCATCAATCATCTACAACAATGCTGCCCTGGGGTAGGTTTTCCTCCCCGACGATATCTTTGTGTTCAACGGCTTCACACTATGGGCCAACTCGCTTGGCCATCTAGAGCAGATCAACAACAATGCCCCAGGTCACCAGATTAGTTTTGGAAATCTGGACTATGTCGCTGATATCCTAGGAGACTTGATCTTCCAAGGATTCACGCCCCCAAACTCTGCTCAGGCCTTAGATCCGGAACGTATCGCCAGGTCCGAAGACGACCTCCCTAAGCCTGCCGGACTATCTACGGCCGCTCGGCCGATTGTGGGAGAGCTAGGGGAAGTAGTGTCGCTGGCAGCCATCACAGAGCCGGACCCTTCCCCGGATACGGGCTCCGAATCCTCAGAGTCAACTTCATGTGAGTTCGGCCAAGGAGTCTCCCTCTCGCCGTACTCTACGGTCTCTCTTCCCTCAGGCCAAACCTCGCCTTTAAGCGAGACTCTGGACTTAATATGATCCCTTGTAATTACCGAGGAGCAGCATCCGAACTATGCCCAGCTCGGACTAGGGGCTGAGTGCAGGGAATTTTATGTCCCACCCACCACCCATTTTATAGCCACTATCGAGGACTCAACAGACACGCTCGATTACAACTCCAAAAACATCGACGGTATGGATGATGATGCCGGAGAACAGGAGTCCCAAAACCCGCCGTCTACCGGACGCTGGACGACCACCTCTTCGTACGACGTGTACATGGTGGATACACCCAAAGAAGCTAACGGCGATGATAAAGAAGACCCAGTAGACGATAAACCTCCTGAGACACAACCAAAGCGCCGACGACAGCGGCGCCGCTCCAAGTCACGCCGCGGAAAAGACAGCAATACCGGCACAGGAGAAAACATTACTCTAGATGATGCCGAGGACAATGAAGACCCCGTTGAGCCAACCTCCGAACAGGACGAACGGAAAGATGGGCGAGTCAGCCCTGATGAACAGGCTGTAAAGGAAGACTCGGAGGACAGTAACTATCTTCCGCTCTACGAGGATGAGGTGAGCCTCGACAATGAGGATTTTATCGCGCCTGAGGAACCACTCGAGTAGGAGCGCTTTAAGCAGTGGCTAATAGCCACTGCAAAGAGCCTGAAAAAGAAGCAACAGCAGCTTCAAGATGATCATGATCTGCTCAACGATCGATGGACTAATGTCTTGGCAGCCGAGGAATATTGCCTCGAGCGCCCAACCAAAAGTTACCCGAAGCGCAAATTGCTACCTCAATTTGATGACGAGGCACTGGAGTCCGTACCATCAGCGCATAATGCGGCTGATCGACCACCACGTGGCCGGGCCAAAGTCGCCACTCAAGCCGAACACCAGCCTGTCGTACCTCATCGTAAAGGTAGAGATAAAACAGCTCGGTGATATACATATGACCCACGACACGACCTGGACAGTAGAGCAGGACAGACCAGATCGATCTATGGATCGTGGGGGCATGCCCCGGTTCGCGACGATGGCCATCTAGCCAAACGTGACAAGCATAATCATGCCGGGTCGAAAACCACAGACGAACTCCTTCTGAGCTATGTCGTGACGTGGTCCAATATAGAGGCGTCGCACACCCCCTTTGCTTCCCTGATGAAGTAATGTAACACGAATTCCTAGAAGGGTTTAAACCCGTGAACATCGAATCATATGATGGGACAACTGACCCCGCAATATGGATTGAAGATTTCCTTCTCCATATTCATATTGCCCGTGGTGACGATCTTCACGCCATCAAGTACCTCCCACTAAAACTAAAGGGACCAGTGCGGCACTGGCTAAATAGCCTCCCAGAGAACTCCATTGGCAGCTGGGAAGACTAGAAGGATGCCTTCTGTGATAACTTCCAAGGTACATATGTCCGCCCTCCGGATGCCGATGACCTAAGTCACATTATCCAGCAGCCTAGGGAGTCAGCCAGGAAGCTCTGGACTAGGTTCTTAATTAAAAAGAACCAAATTGTCGACTGTCCAGACGTCGAAGCCCTTGCGGCCTTCAAACACAGCGTCCGAGATGAGTGTCTCGCCCACCACCTCGGCCAAGAAAAACCAAAATCCATGGCAGCCCTTACCGCTCTGATGACCCGCTTTTGCGTGGGAGAAGACAGCTGGCTCACTCCTAGAAGCAACAACACCAGTGATCCGGGCACTTCCGAAGTTCGAGACGGCAACGGCAAGCCAAGACGCAATAAACACAAGCATTGGAATAATAATGAAGGAACGCAAGACATGGCCGTCAACGCCGGATTCAGCGGCTCCAACCCTGGTCAATGGAAAAATCCATTCAAGGCAAACAGAGACGGACCATCCAATTTAGACAAGATACTAGATCAGCCTTGCCAAATTCATGGCACCCCTGATAAACCAGCCAATTATACCAACAGAAGCTGTTGGGTCTTTAAACAAGCCGGCAAGCTTACTGCCGGACACAAGGGGAAGGGACCGCCTAGTGACAGCGACGGCGGAGAGAGTCGCCAACCGAACACCGCGGGTCAGAAGCAATTTCCCCCCGAAGTAAAAGCAGTAAACATGGTATACGTGACGCACATCCCTATAGGGGAGAGCAAGCACGCACTACGGGACGCCTACGCCAAAGAGCCGGTCGCCCCAAAATTTAACCAATGGACGGCCTGCCCAATCACTTTTGATCGCAAAGACCACCCGGCTAGTATCCGTCACGAAGGTTCGGTAGCTCTGATCCTCGGCCCAATTATCAACGGGTTTCACCTCAAGAAAGTTCTTATGGACGGCGGTGGTAGCCTTAATCTACTCTACCAAGACACTGTCCGCAAAATGGGCATTAATCCTTCAAGAATCAAGCCCATAACAACTACCTTTAAGGGAGAAGTACTCGGCATAGAAGCTCACTACATGGGCTTAATTACATTGGAAATTGTTTTCGTCTCACCAAACAACTTTCGAAGCAAAGGCTTGACCTTCGATATTGTCCTGTTCCACAGTAGCTACCATGCACTGCTCGGGTGTACCACTTTTGCTCATTTTCATGCGGTCCCACACTACGTCTATCTAAAGCTTAAGATGCCCAGTCCGCGTGGCGTCATCACGATAAACCGAAATAAGGAACGTTACCTTTGTACAGAGGAGCATACTACAACTACTGCAGCCAAAGTACAAAGCAGCCTCATCAAGCCGCGTATCTCATCGGCCATCAAGCCGCTGGTCTCTATTAAACAGGACCGATCAATCTCATAGCTGGATTAGCAGTTTGGCCTCCGTTGTTCGCCTCATATAGCAGCGACGTTTGTACCGCGCATAGATAATTATGCACTTAAAATACCGTGGTCATCGGCGGAGGCACAATACGGACAGGCCTACAATGCGGTCCACACTCCCATAGCCTTTTCCCCCTTTTCTAACTATTTTTTTATCTTTTACATAGGTAACTCAAAGCCTGGTCATCTTACGGACTCTTTCTGAGTTCGGCTTCGTATGGTTAACCAAAGGCTATTCCTGCCAAGGAGTCCTTTCACCGAGGCAATGCAACACAGACGTGCGACAGGAGGTCTAAATGATTTTTTCTAGACCACACTCTTTATTTCAAACCTCTAAAGTGCCTTTTTCCTCAGCCCTCGACCCCTGGCATGTTAAATAGCCCAGGTAGTGGCGCTATAATCTGCAAGATTGTGTTTGACGTGTCAATCAGATTCCAGTGAACATAGTCCGTATTCAGTATTTGCTCTTTCTAAAGAACTGAATTTTGCTTCTTCGGTTGTTTCACGCACGCGCCTCGACACAAATCGCCAAGGGCTCGATATGGAAACATATGAGTTGCCGACAAGTCCGAACAGCTTTATAGCACACTTCGGCGTCACGAGTTTGGCCTTATATGCATCAGCTCCGAATCATGTCTTTGATCAATAGTTGGGTTGCCCAGCTCCTGTGCTTGCTACCTTACGTTCCATCCTATCGACTAAGGTAGTAAAGGGAGAACTACTGTGATTGTGTTTCTGGTTCATCTTGTCAAGCACATCAATAGAGAAAACCAAAACTGACTGTCATGATGTGGCGAGAGCTGGTCAACCACTCGATGACTTACCAGAATCTTTGGCGATTCCTTCCGTATTACACGAAGGACCATTCTGGTCACGTATGTAGCGCACTGTATTTGGATAAACGCGTACATACCAGGGGCTATATCATAGACCGACCGTCAAACTCCTATGGCTAAGTGAAAGTGTTAAAGCCCTATAGTCCGATTGCCTAGTTTGCCGCATTGAGAACTCCTTCATGGACCAAGACATTGGGTCAAGAGTGATCAAGCACTTTTTCAAACACCCCCGTATTATATGCAAGGGAGACGAAGCCGACGATTGGTAAACTTTTAGATTATACAAAAAAGGCCGCTCAGGAGGACCCAAAACTTTCAGGAAGAAAGCATAGCCTATAATATATCATAATGTTGATTTTACAATTTTGGTACAATAAATCGAATATCATATCCTTCGAGCACTGACCCTGTATCAAACAGGTGCCCTCAAGGACATGCTCAAAATAATGCTCCGGCGTGTGATGGTCCTTGCCCCCGGGTGGACTCTTTGCTGCAATATCGGTTGCCTTCATCTTTGCCCAGTATGTCTTGATGCAGGCAAGGGCCATCAATGCACCTTCAATGCACATTGACCGCTTAACGGCATCGATACGTGGCATCGCATCAACGAGTCACTGCACCAAACCGAAATGACTATTCAGAATTGGCTCAGTCGGCCATAGCCGGACCACAATGTCCTTCATGGCAGATAGGGACACTTTGTGGAGCTCGGCCCACTAGGACATATGTTCATTCAGAAACAGTGGACGCATTGGCATGTTGAATTGTGACCAGAAAAGATTCTTTGTTGCATGTCCTTCTTGTGCTTGGTAAAACTGCGTCGCATCGGAGACACTCTTCGACAAGTCCAAGAATGTGTCTGGACAGCTCCACATTTGATTAAGCAGGGCATACACCGGGTCACCAAATTTAGTCTGTAATAAGAAGGGCTTACCGGCCGCTATCACCCCAGCTTGCTAGATATCCTCCCGAGCCGCTCTAGATTCGGACCATGCTTCTGTCGCCTCTTGTAAGGCCTTGTCGAGATCGGCCATTTTTACTTTGTTATCCTTTTCGAGGAATTCACATTGGACAGTGGCATCCTTTAGCTCATGCTCCATGGTAGATATTCTCTCCTCGCACTGGCGCCGAGCAGCTAGTTTGGCTTTTAACTCAGCAGCTGCCTTCTGGGCAACCACATTACTCATCCTGGCTTGCTCCCTTGGCCCGGACAAGCCCAGCCCGCAGGGTCTCAACCGCGGGAGCACCATCTGCAGTTATGCATATCTCAGCTTCATGCTCATATTATTATATATACATATACTGACTGCCCCAAAACATACCTTGCGCCTCGTCGAGATGCCTGTTAATAAGCATCATGCCGTCATCCGCCACATCAAGTTTCTGCTTCAGACTTGCAACCTCTGTAGCATGGGCAGCCGCCATAGATGCAATAGCCTGTGTTCCAATTAATTACATTTTTTCCTGGGCATATCTTTTTGATCCTCTGATCGCGTCCCTTTGGACGCCAACCAGAGTCTCATTGGCTACTACTTATACATAGGTGCATTTGGCACGTAGAAGTGCAATTGAAGATATTACATGGCATACCTCGAAGCCTCTTAGCAGGCTCATGAAGGCTTCATGCAATCCTCTTCTCGTGGACAAAATCCTCTCAACTACCGTACCCACTAAGGTACGATGTTCCTCTGAGATGGACGCATGTTGCAACATGTCCATGAATGTAGCCGGCGCCTCCCGATTCCTGGAAGCGGCCATTGGAGTACAGACTCCCTTCGAAGGGATATGTTTACTCGACCCCAGAGTCGTCTCCAGCTGTAAACCAGATAGTCCGGGTCCTTTATCATTGGCCCCCGAAGGGGTCGCACACCCCGGACCCTGGACTACCAGGTTATCACCTTCTGGCGTGGTCTTCATTGTCCCTCACACCACTTGTTGATCGGGAGAGATCCTCCAGGACGACACCTCGAAGTCGTCTACCCTATTGGTCGAAAAGGTTTGTGGAGGCGTCTCGCTTTCCATCATCTCCGGAAGAAGATCCCCCAAGGATTAGGACTGTTGAGGAAGACTGCATGCTGGACTGCAAACATGTATTTTGAAAATGTTACCCTTGTAACCGGAAAGGAATGGGATATGTTTAGGACACCCTTGTTCACTTATGATTCGGCTAAGGGCTTGTCCTTACGGAGGAACAGCGCGACAACGCCGTCTTCCGAACCCGAACCGCCTGACAGGGACATCTTCCCTCACTTCAAAGCCTTTACCTCCAAATCTTCGGAGGCGGTCCTTTTCCTCCTAACGGGGGAAGGGTTGTCAGCCTCTCCTTATCTTTCATCTTCAGAAGTGGGAGTTCCAATCTCCCCAGACATTGTGTATGGTGTACCTTTAGAATGGAGGCCACCTTTGGCCTTCTTGCTCTCCTCCTTGTCCTGCTTCGCCTACACTTGATATGGGGCCGGAGCGAGCATCCTTGTTAACACAGGATCGGCAGAGTCTTCGGGAAGAGGGGCCGAACACCTAATTCCTTCTGCCCTCTTTAGCCAGCCCTATTCGAAGATGGTTTTCTCAATACTACGAGATATTTAACTAAGTTGTGTTCAGGAGTCGAATGCTTATCGAGGTATCCAGATGGTTGCATTCGAGGCTGATGTCTTCGGTGGTATCCGGCCACTGCTTTCGTGTCCCAAAGAATAACTTCCACATTCATCTGTGCGTCATGCCGAAGAAGTGCTGAAGGGTCTGTGGTCCTTCCGGATTGAACTCCCACATGCGGAGGGGCTGTCACTGGCACGGCAGGACCCGGCGGACTAGCATTACCTGGATTACATTGATGAGGCCAGTGTCCTTTTCGATGAGGCTCCGGATGCGGCTTTTTAGCGTCTGCACTTCGTCAATTGATCCCCAATCCAGCCCCTTATTAATCCATGATGCCAGCTGTAATGGAGGGCCAGATCGGAACACAGGTGTAGCTGCCCAGTTGGTACCATGGGGTAAGGTGATGTAAAGCCACTCCCATTGCCATAGGTTGGAAGCTTCCGTGAAAGAGCCTTTGGGCCAAAAAGCATTGGTGAGCTTGTTCACCGTAGCACCACCACACTCTATTTGCTTCCCCTCGATTACTTTTAGCTTCACATTAAAGGTCTTGAGCCATAAACCAAAGTGTGGGGGAATGCCGAGAAAGGCCTCGCACATGACAATTAACGCATAGATGTGAAGAAAGGAGTCCGGAGCTAGATCGTAAAAATCTAGCCCGTAACAGAACATGAGTCCGCGAACGAAGGGATGGAGAGTGCACCCTAGCCCCCGGAAGAAGTGGGAGATGAATACGACCGTCTCGCCGGATCTGGGAGTTGGAATAACCTGTCCTTTAGCAGGGAGCCTATGGGGGATTTCTGCCGTCAGGCATCTTGCCGACCGGAGCTTCGCGATATCCTCCTCTGTGACAGAGGAGGCCACCCACCGGCCTTGAGTGCTGGGTCCGGACATGAATGGGAGGCTCAGAGCAATTACATTGAAAGCTGGGTGCTGGAACTCAAGGTTGGAAAGGTTGAGGAAGAGGTAGGCGCGAAGGAGAAAGACGGGTCTGTGCCCCTTTATAAAGTCGATGAATATGAAACACCTCCTCATAGGCCTTAAAGCCTGCCTATTCCCAAGGGATCATGCCAACAGAACGGTTTGGTTATCCACGCCCATATTGATGAGCATTCCGTAATAAGGGGACACGATCTCTGCTTTGAAAAGACGTGCCAATAAAATTGCATCTTAAAACGTGGAGCAGGAGGCTAAAAAAATAGTTTGAAATAATGATCGGGCTAGGACGTGATGTCACACTACAAAAATTGTCAGCAGATTGGACTTTTAAAATATTGGTACTCTCTGCGGTTGTGTATGGTATTTGTTTAGCCAGACACGTTTTCTGTGTTCGAATGGTGCTTTGGAGTATTCGGAGGAGGAACCCGCCTTGCAATGCCGAAGACAGTCTGCGCGCTGGACACATCGTCATTGAAGCCTGGCTCAGGGGCTACTGAGGGAGTACTCGATTAAGGGGTCCTCGGGCATCCGGCCTGTGTGACATGGGCTGGACCAATGGGCTATGAAGATACAAGACACAAGGCTCTCTCCCGTGTCCGGATGGGACTCTCCTTGGCGTGGATGGCAAGCCTGGCATTCAGATATGAAGATTCCTTTCTCTGTAACTGACTTTGTACAACCCTAGCCCCCTCCTTGTCTATATAAACCGGAGGGTTTAGTCCGTAGAGGCAATCATAATCATACATGCTAGACTTATAGGGTTTAGCTGCAACGATCTCGTGGTAGGTCAACTATTGTAATCATCATACTCTTCAATATCAGTCAAGCAGGTCATAGGGTATTACCTTCATCAAGAGGGTCCTCTCCTGGGTAAACATCGTGTCCCCTGTCTCCTATTACCATCGAACTTAGACGCACTGTTCGGGACCCCCTACCCGAGATCCACCGGTTATGACACTGACAACCACCATGGACCCCGGGAACTGTTGCTGTGGGAGGCCGGACGCCGGCCTCACTTGTGGGACGTGGATGTAGTGTTCAACACCGACGGCCACATGTATCTTGCATAGATGATACTTGCTATTTAGGGTTCCATCGACCTCGAGGAACCACCTAACCCGCTCGGCGACCGGCGATCCACGACCCTCTTCCTTTTTTCCATTTTCCTCTTCTTCTACCTATTCTTATTTTTTCAATTTTCTTCTTCTTCTAATTATATAAAACTAACCCTAGCACTAACCTAATCCAACCCCCCGATCGTTTTGGAGGCGGGTGTGGCGCGGCGGCGGGCCCATACAGAGGCGGGCCTAGCACGACTAAGCGGTGAGTGCGCAGACGTCGGTCGGAGCACAAGGGAGCGTATTGTGGGCGGACAAGGCCTCACCTGGGCCCTGTAGTTGTGCAAAAGCAGACTCCGGGAGGGGCCGCAGCTCGGGGCGGTGGTGGTCGATGATGGGACGGCGACAATGCGATGAGGTGGCCGTGTTTGGCGACGGTATCGGCGAGGCGAGGCAGAGGTCTCGTGCGGCAACGCGCGGGGGCGAAGGAGGGGCGAGAAGGCAACAGGTGTGGCGAGGAGGAGGTGGTGACAGGGCGGGGGGCCGCCAGGGATGGCGGATGGTGGTGGTACGCTTCAGGGCACGACCCGATCCAGAACAGGATCTGGGGGTGGGGCGGCGGGGCGGCGTGGGCGGGGGTCAGGGTGGGGGCGGCGACGCAGGTGAGGTGAGGGCCGGGAGAGAGAGAGAGAGAGAGAGAGAGAGAGAGTGGGGGGCGGACGCCGGCCCTATTTCACTTAGGTCACAGCTCTTTGTCGTCTGCTAGGAAGCGACAAAAAGCCTACGTAGTGGGGTGGGGCCGGGGGAAATGGCCATTAGAATGGCCACTTTCTTAGCCGTCTGCTAGCCGACGGCAAAGAAGCTTTGTCGTCCGCTAGTGGACGACAAAGAAAGTGGCCATTAGGTCATTCACCTTAGTCCGCCACCCACCCTCTTTGCCGTCTACTAGCAGACGGCAAAGCTTCTATGCCATCAGCTAGCAGACGAAAAACAGCAGGCTAACGACAAACACCTTATTTACCGTCATCTTTATTTAAGCTGATGGCAAAGAACTTCTTTGCCTTCAGCTAGAAGATGGCAAAGAGCTGGCTGACGGCAAAGATCCTGATTCCAGTAGTGAGCGATGCAGTAGACGGTGGATGAACAGTAGCCCGTAGAGTCTCGTTTTGCGATACGCCACACCCCTCCCGATGAACAAGACCCCTGTTTCGACTATAAGAGGTCAAAGAGAAGTCCGTTTCCTCCATTTCACGGTATGCCACACCCCTCCCGATTAATAGGACCCCGTTTCAACCGTAGGAAGTTGAAATGAACTCTGCTTCCTCCGATTTGTGGTACGCCACACCCCTCCCGATCAATAGGACCTCGTTTCGACCATAGGCGGTCGAACAGAAGGTCGTTTCCTCCATTTTGCTGTCTGCCAGGCCTTGTTTCGGCTGTTCCCACAGAGTCGGTTGGCTCCCGATCAACAGGACGCATTCCGTTGCCTCCTTATGAACACGACACAGTTTCTCCATTCCGACCCAGCCAGTGGGCCGTCGATGAACAGGACGCCGTTGCTGCTCTCCACTGCCTCTCCATGTACACGAGCCCTTGCCATATGTATGCGCGACTAGGCGTTCGAGACCCCGCTCGTATGTACGTACGTGGCCGTATTTACTTTCTTGCACTCTGGCTATACGTACGTGTACATGGTATTGATGGGATTGCGTGACATGCTATATCCACGCCTCTACTACGATATGTGCCCTTCCTTATTCGACCACGGTTCATCGCTGCAGCCTGCAGATTGACCGATCGACCAGTATGTACGTACACGTTCGTGACCAGATAGACAACCCTACATACGGTTCGGCCGGGTGGGTCCTAGTTGTCAAGAAGGTAAGGAGGCACTTCCTTGCATGCGATGATATAGCTGGTGGGTCACAGCTGTCGGGGGGAGAATCTTATTTTCTGCCCATAATATGGACGCACCTCCTTGCGTGCGAAGATTTAGCTGGTGGGTCCCAACAGTCAGGGGGGAAACATTTTTTCACGAAATACAATGGCCCATCCGATGGGTCCCTGCTGTCAGGTGGAGGAATCATTATTTTGCGCATAATAAGGAGGCACTTCCTTGTTGCGGCCGTGAACCCAGCAGTCATCCTCTCCACGTACAGTACCCTTCCGATGGAAGTCGTTCCTTGACCACATTGACCACGCCGCGCCGAGAGCACCAAGGCGGTGGACGATGGCGAGACCTAGGAAGGGGATGATGCGGAGCCGAGGAAGACGCGACGGTGGATAACCATGCGGAGAGGAGTACGAGGGTTGACTGGTTCGGCTGCGGTGTGAGGCTGCCATCGCTGCAAAATAATAGGGGTTGTGGGTGAGTAGAGGGATGGCCTGGCCAGAGGTTGGAGTAGGGTGGGGCGGTCAGGCCTGCGAAGCAGCAAAGCTGGCCCCGGGAGGCAGGAGCAGGTGGCACGACCGACACTGGTTTGGGCGGCTGGAGCAAGAAGACCAGTGGTTGAAGAAGCACTACAGCCGCTGGATGGACATCGTATGGTCACTGTAGCTAGAAATATGGACTAAGTTGACAAATCCCTCCATCTGCGTCAGTAGGCCCACAAGTCTGCCTCCAACTATGGTGGGTCCCAGATAGCAGGGGGAGTATTCATTTTTTTTGCGTAACAAGGAGGCACCTCCTTCCGTGCAAAGAAATAGCTGGTGGGTCCGAGCTATCAGCGTGAGGAACATTTCTTCACGAAACATAGATGCCATTCCAGTGGGTCCCTTCTGTCAGGTGGAGGAATCATTATTTTGCATGTACTAAGGAGGCACTTCCTTGCGTGCGACCGTGGACCCAACCGTCAGCCTCTCCACGTATAGTCCTCTTCTGATGGATGTCTTTCATTGACCACGCCGCGCCGAGGGCACCTGGGCGGTGGACGACGGTGAGGCCTAGGAAGGGAATGACCCGGAGCCGGGGAAGACTCGGCAGTGGTTGCCCACATGGTGGGGAGTACGAGGGTTTACTGGTTCGACTGCCATCACTGCAAAATAACAGAAGGTGTGGCTGAATAGAGGAATGGCCTAGTCCGCAATGGAGTAGGGTGGGGCGATGCGGCCTGTGCGGCAGCATAGCCGGCCATGGGAGGTGGGAGCAGGCAGTCCCACCGTCGCTAGTTTGGGCGGTTGGACCAATAAGATCAGATATTGAAGAAGCAGCACAACCGTTGGATTAACATCCCACGGTCATTGCCGCTAGAATCATTTGAGGACTAAGTTGACAAAGCCTTTCGTATATGTCAACCTAGTAGACCCACAAGTCAGCCTCCAAATCTGTCCCAAACAGCATACAACTCGAAATTTCTAGCCAGATTCAAATTAATTTAAAAGCTAAACATACCTTAATTTAAATCTAATGAAATTTTACCCACACGAAAGCAATGAAATTTAAAATACCAAAACCTGATAGAAAAAAGTATTTTGGAACTAATTGTCTGTTTACTATATTTTTTCATTTTACAGCCCATTTATGATTACCTATAGCCCATTTCTGATTACTTATAGCCCATTTTCTGGGCAAGCCCAAATGCATCCCTCCTCGTCTTGAAAGATTTCTGGCCCAGCGGGGCGTAGAAAAGCAAGTAGGCCTACGTTGGTTATTCTGCAAAAAACAAAATAGCTGGGCTAGACATTTTTAGAAAGGAAAACAACTATGCAGGTCATGTGGTAAACATATGAAATAAAAGCCTGGGCTAGACGGGCCACAGCTCCTGCACAACCCAGTTGATACCCTTCTCCGTCCCAAAAAAAATACTGCGCGTGCTGCTGGGTCCCGGTTGACTACGTTGACAGTGGCGTGCGACCCAGATGTCAGGAAACCATTAGGAGGAATTGTTTTTTCTTGTAATAAAGGAGGCACTTGCTTGCCTACTGTCGTGATCCTGGTGGGTCCCTACTATCATCCTCACCATGTACAGTCATCTCTTTATTCCCCCGGTTTTTAACCATGTTGACAACATCGGAGGGCGGAGGGCGATGGTGAGGCCTCAGACGGAAGCGAACAGGAGCCGGGGAAGATGCATAGAGTTTTAGGGTGCAATGTGGGCACGCTGCGTGCGCGGCAGCACAGCTAGCCATGGGAGGCAGGAGCAGGTGGTCCCGCAGGCACTGGTTTGGCTTTGGCGGCTGGAGGAAGAAGAGACTGAAGAAACACGACAGATGTTTAATGTCAATCCATCGGTCAAGGTTGGCACAATTGTTTGTTGACTAAGCCGACACCAACTAGCTTACTTTTTTATATATAGGAAGAAAAGAAAAACTTTGCTCGTTTGCCTGATAACATTCCTGAAACTGTGACCGTTCGATCTTGCGTTGTCAGCGTCCTGGGAACAGGGGTACCCAGACTTGCTTGCGTACGGCCCACGACGTGGCTCCATCAATGGCCCGGTACGGCCCATCTTCAGCAACAACAACCCAAGACCCTCGCGAGGGGCCATGCCTCACGAGGCGGATGACACCAAGGCCTCCCTGGGGGCGTCCTCACCAGGCCGGCTCCCGAGGAGCGGAGTATCAAGGCAGGTGCACCTCGCGAGGTCCACATGACGTGAGCCATGACGACCAAGGCCAGGCGGGTGCCAGCGGGCGCAGTGTACCGGTTTCCCCTTTGGTGCCAAGGAGGCAAGCGTAGGCGCGGAGTCCCAAGGAATCAAGCAAAGGTTTACATATCGGTGCAACAAGACCAAGACCGCTAGGACGGCAGGACGGAGGTCATCGCGGAGCCCAGCTTGGTGTCACCACTAGAGGCTTTCGTAGGCGAAGACTACTTTTCTTAGTATAACTTGTACTAGTTGTCCCATTTCAAATTTGGCCATTATGGGATCCCTTCCCGCCTTGCATTTGGGAAGAGGACCAAGGCCGCTATAAATAGGACACAACCACCACAATAGAGGGGCACGGATCATTCAGATCACCCTCTCACCCACTAGCTCATCGAGCTCAAGAACACCTCACCTCCTGAGGTTGTTCAACCACTAGACTAGTTCATCTAGAGCCCCTCGAGGCAATCCACCACAACGCTGGAGTAGGGTATTACACCGCAAGGTGTCCGAACCAGGATAAACTGTTGCGTCTCTTGTCCATTGGGTTAGCCGAGTTAAGCTTAGGAATCGTTGAGCAGTCAGATTGGTGAGGACGAATTCTTCGCATGCACCAAATTGTTCGAACATCTCAAGGGACGTAGAATCCCGGATCCGACATTTGGCGCGCCATGTAGGGGTGCGTCGGACCCTCTCTTCCGCTGAGCGACTCGCCGCCGCTCCACTGCTTCCATGGATGACGCTCGTCGAGCCCGTGCTGAGCGTCGGGCCGCTCTTTCCGCTTGCGTTGCCCAGACGGCGCCCGTCGGTGGACCTCCCCATCGTTCTCCATCGCCTGCCGCCAACGCCGCCACCGGCCCGACGGGGCACGAGCAGCAAGCTTCGTTGATGCACCCCTCCGTTCGGCATGATGGACGCACGGCCACCCCATCGCTTACTCCAGCCGGTTTGTCATCTCACGATCTTGCGGGCAGGCGGACGCGCAGGCTGTGCTGCTCATGGAAGCGAGCTCCTGCGCTACCTCCCGGTCGACGACTTCTACGAAGACTGGTCGGATCGCATTGCCGAGCTTGTCAGCACCGCTGGGGGCTCGCCCGTGCTGTACCTCTTGCTGCCTTGCCCGCCACTTGTTGCGGGCGACGTAGCCCACGGAGTGCCTCCGCCACCTCCTCGTCAAGTCGTTGCCCTCGGACCAAGGCGCGCGGCCCCACGGCGTGACCCGCCGCGTAGGGCGCCCACACATGGAGAAGAAAGCTGCCAGGAGTTCCAGCGGCCACAAGAAGGTCCTCCAGCGCTCTCCACACCACCATGTCAAGACCGCGCGCCGCCTGCGATGGTGGCGCACGAGTGCCAAGATCAAGCTCCACCTCCATGCAGGCTGCCGAGCCTTCACTCCCGAGCTCCGCAGCACTGTCTGGCTAAGGAAGTTCAAGCCCGACCTGCCTCCATGCTATGACGGCACCCCGACCCTGCAGAGTTCCTGCAGCTCTATGATCTAAGGATAGAGGTGGCCAACGATGACGAGAAGGTCATGGTGAACTAGTTTCCCATGGCCCTTAAGGATGGCACATGCTCGTGGCTCCTGAACTTGACCGCGGGATCTCATCTCCTCCTGTGGCGAGATGCGCGAGCGCTTTGTCGCCCAATTCCAAGGCACCCGCGACCACTCGCCTGCCGCGGGTGACCTGCGGCGCATCAAGCAGCAGCTGGGGGAAACCCTGCAGAAGTACATCCAGCGCTTCAACAGTGTTTGTCTCAAGATCCCCAAGGTGTTGGACGAGGCCATCAATCAACATTCTCTGATGGCGTCTGTGATGTCAAGATGAACGAGGAACTTGCCATACACGAGGAACTATGCACGGCTCTGGAGATGTTCAGGATGTGAAAGCACAAGTGCTCCCTGGGTGATTTTGGTAATTAATGTCAACATATCTCTTGGTGGACTAATGTTTTCATCTACTATGTTTCAGATAAGTTCAACAATGGAGTGGCATGGACAAGAGGATGTGGAACCCCTTCAAAATACCAAGAACACATGTTGGCTCAAGCTCAAGACTCTACATTTTACTTTTTGTGATCCAAGATCACATCCAGTCCATAGGAAAAGCCAATACTATTAAAAGGGGATGAGGTGTTGCTTAATGAGTTACTTGCTCAAAGTGCCTAGTGATATGCTCCAAATCCCTCAACTACTTTCTCATATCCACATATGTCCAAAACCAAAAGTCAAACTTGGCCCAACCAAAATTTCCTACCCGGCGCCACCCAGTTCAATTAACATACCCACTACCAAAAACCCTAGCCAATTCGGTCTCACCAATGGGATCTCGGTCTCACCGAGATGGGCTTGCAAAATCTCTGTTGCATATTGCAGTAATTTCGGTCTCACCAAAATATGCAATCAGTCTCACCGAGTTTGCTTGGCCAACTCTCTATTTCACTTATTACCCAAATCGGTCCCACTGAGTTTGTGTAATCGGTCAAACCGAGATGATGCTTTACCCTAACCCTAGGACATCGGTCCTACCGAGTTGACATGTCGGTCCCACCGAAAATGCGTAGTGGTCACATTATGAACTAAATTGGTCGGACCGAGTTTTCTGATTCGGTCCAACTGAGTTTGGTAAATTGTGTGTAACGGTTAGATTTTGTGTGGAGGCTATATATACCCCTCCACCCACTCTTCATTCGTGAGGAGAGACATTAGAACATGCCTATACTTCCATCATACATTTTCTGAGAGAGAACCACCTACACTTGTGTTGAGGTCAAGATATTCCATTATAGCCACATAAATCTTGATCTCTAGCCTTCCCCAAGTTACTTTCCACTCAAATCATCTTTCCACCAAATACAATCCTATGAGAGAGAGTTGAGTGTTGGGGAGACTATCATTTGAAGCACAAGAGCAAGGAGTTCATCATCAACACACTATCTATTACCTTTTGGTTAGGTGTCACTTGGGATCCTCCGTCAAGATTGTGGAGTTGAACCAAGGAGTTTGTACGGGCAAGGAGATCACGTACTTCGTGAAGATCTACCCTAGTGAGGCAAGTCCTTTGTGGGCGATGTCCATGGGGGGATAGACAAGGTTGCTTAATCGTGGACCCTTCGTGGGTAGAGCCCTCCGTGGACTCGTGCAACCATTACCCTTCTTGGCTTGATGTCTCCATCAACGTGGATGTACGATAGCACCACCTATCGGAACCACGACAAAAATCTCCATGTCTCCAATTGTGTTTGCATACTCAAATCCCATCCCTTTACATTCTTGCAACTTCCGTGATTTACTTTTCGCTGCTCATATACTCTTGTCATGCTTTCTTGATATGTATTGTGAATGTTTAAACTTGTGCTAAAATCCACTTCAACTTAAAGAAATTAAAAACTGCAACTTTTCTTAATAACAGTCTATTCACCCCCCTCTAGACACCTCTTCTCGATCCTTTTTCAATTGCTATCAGAGCTTTGGTCTCCATTGCTTTTGTTCAAACACCTTTGGAGGAAGATGGATGAGTCTACATTGGGGAGTCTAAGACATAGAGTGCCTATACTTGATGGAGAATACCTTCCTGAGTGGAAAATGAGATGCTTGAGATTTTCAATGAATATCATTTGAACAAGTACATTACTAGCCCTTGTGCACCTCATGTTTATCCTTTGCATCCTACCCTTGATGAATCTATTGACATGATCCATAATCTTAGAACTGTCAATTTAATCACTAGAGGTTTGCCCAGAAACTTGCCTGCTAGTTTGCCTGCTCTTGATTGTGCCTACACCATATGGAGATTCCTTGAGAAACGATTAACAAACTGTTCCTTGAAAAACTTAGATGAGATTCTTCATAACTCTATTGCCTTGAGTAAGATGAGTTCCAATGATCCCAAATTTGGTGATTGTTTATTTGAGCTTACTAATCTTGCGAGTGCCAACGGAGATGTTGGAATCATTAGCAATATCATTTCCGAAGTCATTAGAATTCATAGAGAAGAACATTGTTACAGTCATACTTCTAATGAATCACTCTCTATAGGAATTTATCCACAACATAACGATGTTGAACATGGAGACTACGATGGGGATGATGACAGTGACTATGATCTTGATGATACAATGAGACACTTTGGTCTTATGGCTAATCTTCGCGGCTACATGGATGGAGGAAAGGAATGGGTTCTGGATAGTGGGTGTACCGATCATATGATTGGAGACAAAGATATGTTTCATGAGCTTGCTGAAAACAACGACCCTCGAAATTATGTCACTTTTGATGATAACGCAAAGGGTAAGGTGGTTGGCCTTGGTAAGGTGGCCATCTCACATGATAGCTCCATACAAAATGTTATGCTCGTTGAATCTCTGGGCTACAATTTACTTTCCGTATCTAGACTTGCTGACTTTGGTTTCAATGTCCTATTTACTAAAGTAGATTGCCAAGTGTTTCGTAGAGATAATCATAAAATGGTCTTTACGGGTACACGTATAGGTGATCTGTACATTGTTGATTTCACTAAAAAGGCTCAACCTAGAACTTGCCTAATTGCTAAATCCCCGAAAGGTTGGTTGTGGCATAGAACGTTAGGTCATGTGGGCATGCAAAATCTTGATAAGCTTATTAAAGGTGATCATATCCTTGGAGTAAAAGATGTTATATTTGACAAGGATAGAGTTTGTAGTGCTTGTCAAGCAGGAAAACAAATTGGAGGAAGTCACCCCGTGAAGAACATTATGACCAAGAGAAGACCGCTCAAGCTACTTCATACGGATCTCTTTGGTCCCAATGCCTACAAGAGTCTCAGTGGTAACTCATTTGGTCTAGTCATAGTTGATGATTTTTCAAGATTTACGTGGGTTTTCTTTCTTGATGATAAATCACAGGTCCAAAAGATCTTCAAGAACTTCGCTAGGAAGGACCAAAATCAATTTCAAGTAAATATCAAGAAGGTTCGCATCGACAATGTAACGGAGTTCAAGAACACAAATGTGGATACCTTTCTTGACAAAGAAGGGTTTTCACATGAGTTCTCGGCTACGTACACACCTCAACAAAATGGAGTTATTGAGAGGAAGAACCGAACTCTTATTGAGATGGAGAGAATGATGCTTGATGAGTACAAGAGTCCAAAACACTTTTGGGTGGAAGCGGTTCAGACAGCCTGTCATGAAACAAATTGCTTGTATCTTCACAAGCTGCTCGGCAAGACGACATACGAGCTTCTCACCGGTAACAAACGCCAAGTAGGATACTTTCGAGTATTCGGCTCAAAGTGCTACATTCTTGATAAGCATCGTATTTCAAAATTTGCTCCTAAATCTCATGAAGGTTTCCTACTTGGTTATGGCTCAAACTCTCACACTTACTGTGTCTACAACAATTTCACTAGAAAGGTTGAAGAGATGGTAGATGTGAAGTTTGATGAATCTAATGGCTCGCAAGTAGAGCAATTACCAATTGATGTAGGAGATAAGGATCCTTTGGAAGCAATCAAAGACTTGTCTATTGGCCAGATTCGTCCAACGCAAGTAAAGGAGAGTACCTCGTCCGTCCAAGTGGAAGCTTCTACGTCACGACAAGGTGAACCAAGAGTTGATACGGAAGCACCCACAAGTGGGACGCACCAAGGTGAAGAAAACGAGGAAGTACACCAAGATGAACCTCATCAACCTCCTTCTCCACCAAGACAAGAGAACAACAACGCCAATAATGAAGAAGGCCAAGAAGAAGGACAAGATGATGAAGAAGATGTTCCACTCTAACCCAAGCAAAAGCTTTCACGAGTTCGAGCAAGAGTCTCAAGAGACCATCCCGTCAAACAAATCTTCAATGATATACAAACCGGGAGAATCACTCGCTCTAAAACTCGTTTGGCTAACTTTTGTGAACATTATTCATTCATCTCTTGCATTGAACCTATGAAGGTTGAAGAAGCATTGGAAGATCCGAATTGGATAAACGCCATGCATGAAGAGCTATACAACTTCGAGAGAAATCAAGTGTGGACATTGGCCGAGAAGCCCGACAACAACCACAACATCATTGGTACCAAATGGGTGTTTCACAACAAGCAAGACGAAGATGGTCAAGTTATTCGCAACAAAGCACGTCTCGTCGCCCAAGGCTACACTCAAGTCGAATGTATGGACTACGGTGAGACATATGCCCCCATTGCTACACTTGAGTCCATCATCATCTTACTTGCCTATGCTAATCACCATGATAACACCTTGTACCAAATGGACATTAAAAGTGCTTTTATAAATGGTGAAATTGAGGAGGAAGCTTATGTTAAACAACCTCCCGGCTTTGTCAATACTAAGAAACCCGATCATGTTTACAAACTTCACAAAGCTCTTTATGGTCTTAAACAAGCTCCTAGAGCATGGTATAAATGCTTGACCAAGTTTCTTATTGAAAAAGGCTTTGAGAGTGGAAAAATAGATTCTACGCTTTTTACTAAAAGGGTTAATGGTGAATTATTTGTGTGCCAAATTTATGTTGATGATATAATATTTGGCTCGACTAATCCTCATTTCAGTGAAAAGTTTGGGAAGCTAATGTTGAAGAAGTTTGAGATGTCTATGATGTGAACTCAAGTTCTTTCTTGGTTTGCAATTCAGGCAAACTAAGGAAGGCACCTTTGTTTCTCAAACAAAGTACAACGACTTATTCAAGAAGTTCAATATGCAAGAAAGCAAAGGTATGAAAACTCCCATGCCAACTAGTGGACATCTGGATTTGACCATGGATGGCAAACTGGCTGACCAAAAGGTTTATCGCTCTATGATTGGTTCGATATTATATCTATGTGCCTCTCGTCCCGATATTATGCTAAGTGTGTGCATGTGTGCACGATATCAAGCAGCCCCCAAAGAATGTCATCTTAAGGGTGTGAAAAGGATAGTGAGATACTTAATACATACACCAAATTTAGGCATTTGGTATCCTAAGAGGTCCTCTTTTGATCTTCTTGGCTATTCCAACTCGGACTATGCTGGAGACAAGGTTGATAGAAAGTCCATTTTGGTTACTTGTCAATTTCTTGGTGGATCACTTGTGTCTTGGTCATCCAAGAAAGAAAACTCGGTATCCTTATCCACCGCTGAAGCAGAATACATCGCCGCCGGTTCATGTTGTGCTCAATTACTTTGGATGACCTAAACTCTTAAAGACTATGGGATCAATGTGAAACATGTTCCATTGCTTTGTGATAATGAGAGTGCTATTAAGATTACTCACAATCTCGTGCAACATTCTCGAACTAAGCATATTGAAGTTCGTCATCATTTCATTCGAGATCATGTTGCTAAAGGGGACATTGATCTTAAGCTTGTTCATACCGATAAGCAATTGGCGGATATATTCACCAAACCGCTTGATGAGAAAGTCTTTTGCCGTTTCAGAGGTGAATTGAACATCACTGATGCTTCAAACTTGGAGTAGAAACTCCATTCGGATTCATGCAAGGCATAAGCCTTTGACTAATCCTTGACTTCTTCTCTTATGATGATGATCATATGTCTTGGATATATTTGCACCCTTGCATGCTATCTAACCCTTGTAGGTACTTGGATGAATCTAAATCCATGAGATTGTAACTCACTCACATCTTGAGCAATCTCTACATCACCAAGTCTCTACTCCATTGTGGTTGAAGACAAGGAAGCATGAAACCCATCAACATATCCTTTGACAAATTCTATACCAAATTTCATGATTGTCAAGTACTCTTCCTTGCAAGACTAACCCATGTAGGTAGATGAACTCCAATTACAAGTGGTGCTCCCAACTCTTGATGAGCTACATCAACCTTGAGCAACCCACATAAGTTCAACTACCTGACTATGATCAACACCACCACCCAAGGTATGCCATTTCATCTTAGAGAAGATTTACCCCAAGATATGGGTCAAAGCAGCTTAACAAGATGTGAATACATCAAATGCTTGAACGAAAAATGGTAACCCCATTTTGAGCTTAAACGATTAGTATGACCTACGATCAAGTGTTCTCACTTGACTCCTCAGTCAATACACTATAACATAGGTGAATTTGTCACCGCCCATTTCTATATGAAGTTCTCTAGCATTTCTCTGAGTTCTTGCATTTGTCCTTGGCATGTTGTTTTCCCAACTTCATCTAGATTTTACTTTACCTATTTTGTTCTGCAATTTCTGCCTCCAATTCACTGCAAATCCTTCAGATATCTTATTTTTCTAGTGAGCTAAGGTGACAAGTGTTCTCTTTATTTCACTGCCGAGAAGACAATTTGCCATATGTTCCAGTAGTTTTATTCCAGCTCCACTCAATGATTCTTGTCCTCTACCAGCATCACATTCTATATGCTTCTTTGCTTTGTGACTCAAGTACAAAACCTTTTGACTCACACTCTAGAAGGTCCCTTCTTGGAAATTGATGTCAAAGGGGGAGAGAGATCACATCAAAGCTTATTCTCTTCAAAGGGGGAGAGAGAGAGAAAGGGAGAGAGAGGTAATCACATCAAAGGCCCCAGATGCTTGGTGTTCAAGAGGAGAGAAGTCACATGTCTTTAAGAGGGGAAAGCCATGTCTATGTCACGTTTATGTTTATGATCTGTTTTACTCTGATTTTGCCTCCCTATATTCTCCCATTATCTAATACAAGATTCAGGGGGAGAAAGACTGCTAGGGAAGGAAATCATTGAATTCATTGCATATCTTTAACTTTTGGGGAGATGACTATATCCAACAAAGTATCCAGTACTCACTTTCTACATGTCATCCCAATCTTGGTACTCTTGTGGTTTGATGTTCTTGCTCTAATCAGTAGATGTTTCTGTGTTATCTAACCTTGTTTACTCAGGTTCATCTCTTCCAAAGCCAGCTCAAGACCACAAGGTACGTATATGCATCACACTCATATGCATGAGGATTTCTTGTTGATGTACATACTGTTTGCAAGAAGGACTCATGAGCATGTAGGTACATTTCCCATACTCACACCATTTGCTCTAATGCATATAGCCAAGATACATGTGACTCATGGCTTACTCTATCATGCTTATGCATTCACATGCTCCTATATTCGACATTTACATGATTTCATACATGTAGGGGGAGCGTATGAATGTTACATGTCCTTCAAAAGATTTATTTGTCATTCTTCGTATCTTTATCTAAAGCTTTGATGTATGTTGTCATCAATTACCAAAAAGGAGGAGATTGAAAGCACAAGTGCTCCCTGGGTGATTTTGGTAATTAATGTCAACATATCTCTTGGTGGACTAATGTTTTCATCTACTATGTTTCAAATAAGTTCAACAATGAAGTGGCATGGACAAGAGGATGTGGAACCCCTTCAAAATACCAAGAACACATGTTGGCTCAAGCTCAAGACTCTACATTTTACTTTTAGTGATCCAAGATCACGTTGAGCCCATAGGAAAAGCCAATACTATCAAAAGGGGATGAGGTGTTTCTTAATGAGTTACTTGCTCAAAGTGCTTAGTGATATGCTCCAAAGCCCTCAACTACTTTTTCATATCCATATATTTCCCAAACCAAAAGTCAAACTCATAAAACTTCTTCCAAATTAATGTTTCAAAACAAGTTTTCCTTATCCATTCAATTCACTTGTAAAACTTCTTCCAAATGTTGGATCCTCACAAACATCTATGGCCCTTGCAATCATGAGGATAAAATTGAGTTCATTGAATGGTTTGGTAATATACAAATGCCTAATGATGTGGATTGGATTATCATGGGGGATTTTAACTTCATTAGAACACCTGAGGACAGAAATAAACCCGGAGGGGATGTCAATGAAATTCTTATGTTTAATGAGGCTATAAGTGAACTTGGTTTGATTGAACTCCCTCTAAAAGGCAGGCAGTTTAGCTGGAGTAATATGCAAGACTGCCCCCTCCTGGAGAAGTTAGACTGGGTTTTCACCTCTGCTGCTTGGATGACCAGCTACCCAGATACTTTGGCTCTTCCCATGGCTAAGCCAATTTTCCGATCATCTTCCTTGCATGATAAAAATTGGCACAAATATCCCAAAATCTGAAGTGTTCAGATTGGAAATTATTGGCTTAATCACAGCTCCTTTAAACAGGTGGTTGAGGCTGCTTGGAATATTCCAGCAGGTCATACTGATTGTGCAAAGAAGGTCAATGCAAAATTCAAAACTGTCAGAAGAGCACTTAAGCTGTGGGCTAAAAACCTTGCCTGTCATAAGAAGCAAATTGCAGATCTAAATGAATTTATCTTTCTATGGGACATGATTGATGAATACAGGGATCTTACAGTGTTTGAGAATAATTGCAGGAACTTGCTAAAATATTTATTGTTAACTGTGCTCAATAAACAGAAGATTTACTCGAAACAGAGAGGTAAAATCAAAGGAGTAAAGTTTGGGGATGAGAACACAAAATTCTTCCATACAAAAGCCTATATTAATCACAGACACAATAACATTGCTATGTTGTTGAACAAAGATCAAGTTCAAGTAACATATCATGATGGAAAGGCTGCAATCCTATGGGAGGCTTTTAAAAATAGATTGGGACAATACAATGGACACTCCATGCACTTTGACCTAAATGATTTGTACGAAAACATAGTGGATCCACATATCTTTATTGATCTAGAAAAACCTTTTTCTCAAGAAGAAATTGAAGATGTGGTAAAAAATCTGCCTGCAGATAAATCACCAGGGCCAGATGGATCTAATAAAGAGTTTATCAAAAGTTGTTGGGATATTATCAAGACTGATGTCTTTGAGCTTATTATGGCATTCCACACTGGGAATGTAAATCTAGAGAGCATCAACTCCTCTTTCATCACTCTAGTGCCAAAAAAAGAAGTGCCACTCTCCCCAAATGACTTTAGGCCAATTTCTTTGCTAAATGGAGTACTGAAAATCATAACAAAATTGCTGGCCAATAGATTACAACGAGTTATTCTGCAAATGGTGCATATTAATCAATATGGTTTCCTCGGAGATAGAGTGATCCAGGATTGCCTAGGGTGGGCATATGAATACATTCACAAGTGTCACAAGTCTAGGGAGGAAATCTTAGCAATTAAATTGGATTTTGAGAAGGCTTTTGATACAATTGAGCATGCAGCAATCATTGATATTTTTAGAGCTAAAGGTTTTGGAGAGAAATGGATATCATGGATGAAAGCTCTGTTCACAACTGCATCATCTTCTGTATTACTGAATGGTGTACCTCGGAAAAGAATTTACATAAGAAGAGGAGTAAGACAAGGGGACCCTTACTCTCCTTTAATATTTGTGTTGGCTGCTGATCTGTTGCAATCTATTCTTAACAAAGCCATGAGGTTGAACCTGCCCACTGCTCCACTTCAAGTCAACACTTGCCCTCACTTCCCAATTGTGCAATATGCAGATGACACCCTAGTAGTTATGCAAGCTAATTCTAGACAGCTGTTCTGTTTAAAGGCACTTCTCAATACTTTTGCTACAACAACTGGGCTCAAGGTGAATTATGGGAAGTCAATCATGGTACCTTTGAACATTGCTGAAGACAGGGTAGAAATTTTTACAAACACACTGCAGTGTGCTAGAGGACATTTCCCTTTTACTTACCTTGGTCTTCCCTTGGGAATATATAAACCAACTATGGAGGAATGCCTCCCCCTGGTCAATAGGATTGCCAAAAGACTGGCTGGTATCTCTGTCTTCATGACCCAAGCTGGAAAATTACTACTGGTCAAGTCAGTGATGACATCATTGTCAGTTTTCTTCATGTGTTGTCTGGACATACATATTACAATAAAGAAACAGATCATCAAGTACTTGAGGCACTGTCTATGGAGAGGCCCTGATATGGAGCACAGAAGACCTGCATTGGTGGCATGGCACACTTTGTGTAGACCCAAAGACCAGGGAGGATTAGCAGTACTAGATATCTTTACACATAACAAAACCCTACTCATGAAGAACCTCCACAAATTCTTCAACAGACATGACATCCCTTGGGTTAACCTCATTTGGGAAACATACTATAATGATGGGAAATTACCAGGGGGCAGCATGGTAGGATCATTCTGGTGGAAGTCCAACTTAGCTCTCATTGATCAGTACAAAGCTATTACTAGATGTAATGTGGGAGATGGTCTCAGTGCACTCTTTTGGGATGATCTATGGAACCAAACAATACTTAAACACCAATTCCCCCACCTATTCTCTTTTGTCAAAAATCCTCAGCTAAATATTCAACAAGTGGTGCAGACTGATTACTTGCAGGATCTCTTCCATCTCCCTTTGACAATAGAAGCATATGATGAATTCTTACAAATGGAAGATATTTGCATTTCCTTGAGACAATCTGAATACTTAGACACATTGGACACATGGAGTTGCATTTGGGGGACTGAACACTATTCATCAATCAAAGCATATAAAGTCTTAATTGGACACAAGCAGACCCCTCCACATTTCAACTGGATCTGGCAGAGTTCTTGTCAGCCAAAGCATAAAGTTTTCTTCTGGCAACTACTCCATGATCGTTTCAACACAACAAATCTACTTAGAAGAAAGAATTTTGTGTTGGAGGCTTATAACTGTGCAGTTGGAGGTTGTCAACAAGAAGAAATACTGCATCATCTTTTTTGGGGTTGCCAATTTGTTCAACAATGCTGGGACTTCATATGTCCAACAAGAACACCAAACTTGTCTGTGTTAGAAGCATTTCAAGACCATAAAGACAAACTAAGGTACCCATTTTACATGAAGATCATCATTCTTGGAGCATGGGCCATCTGGATAACGAGAAATAATAAGATTTTCTTAAACATTGCTCCTTCATTTCAAGGCTGGAAGTCCATATATCTGGAGGAACTAAAGCTTTTAAAGAATAGGATCAAGAAGAAGCATGAGAGGCAATTCTTTGTTTGGCTTGAAGGCCTTTTGTAATTTCTCTGTTTGTAGGCTAGTAGGCTTTTTGGTTTTTTCTTTCTTTTTCTTCTTCTTTCTTCTAGTTTCTAGTTTCTTTTTTTCTTTTTAAGGCTTACCTCAAGACTTTTCAGACTATTTGTACTTTGCTCTCTTAATTAAAAATTGCAGCGGGGTTTTACCCTACTATTTATAGTCAAAAAAGTCAAACTCGGCCCTACCAAAATTTCCTACCCGACGCCACCGAGTTCACTTAACATAGCCACTACCAAAAACCCTAGCCAATTCAGTATCACTGATGGGATCTCGGTCTCACCAAGATGGGCTTGCAAACTCTCTGTTTCACTTATTACCCAACTCGAGATGGGCTTGCAAACTCTCTGTTTCACTTATTGCCTACTGCAGTAATTTTGGTCTCACCGAAATATGCAATCGGTCTCACCGAGTTTGCTTGGCCAACTCTCTGTTTCACTTAATACCCAAATCGGTCCCACCTAGTTTGTGTAATCAGTCAAACCGAGATGAGGCTTTACCCTAACCCTAGCACATCGGTCCTACTGAGTTGACATGTCGGTCCCACCGAAAATGCCTAATGGTCACATTATGAACTAAATCGGTCTGACCGAGTTTGGTAAATTGTGTGTAACGGTTAGATTTTTGTGTGGAGGCTATATATACCCCTCCACCCACTCTTCATTCGTGAGGAGGGCCATCAGAACATGCCTACACTTCCATCATACATTTTCTGAGAGAGAACCACCTACACTTGTGTTGAGTTCAAGATATTCCATTCCAACCACATAAATCTTGATCTCTAGCCTTCCAGAAGTTGCTTTTCACTCAAATCATATTTCCACAAAATCCAATCCTATGAGAGAGAGTTGACTATTGGGGAGACTATCATTTGAAGTACAAGACCAAGGAGTTCATCATCAACACACCATCTATTAGCTTTTGGAGAGTGGTGTCTCCTAGATTGGTTAGGTGTCACTTGGGAGCCTCCGTCAAGATTGTGGAGTTGAACCAAGGATTTTGTATGGGCAAGGAGATCGCCTACTTCGTGAAGATCTACCCTAGTGAGGCAAGTCCTTCGTGGGCGATGGCCATGGTGGGATAGACAAGGTTGCTTCTTTGTGGACCCATCGTGGGTGGAGCCCTCCGTGGACTCGTGCAACCGTTACCCTTCATGGGTTGAAGTCTCCATCAATGTGGATGTACGATAGCACCACCTATCAGAACCACGCCAAAAATCTCCGTGTCTCCAATTGCGTTTCCATACTCAAATCCCATCCCTTTACATTCTTGCAACTTGCATAATTTACCTTCCGCCACTCAAATACTCTTGTCATGCTTGCTTGATACATATTGTGAATGTTTAAACTTGTGCTAAAACTCCACTTCAACTTAAAGAAATGAAAAACTGCAACTTTTCTTACTAATAGAAACCTCTTCTCAATCCTTTTTCAGCATGGCAACCAAGTGCGCAAGAGCCGAGGAAGGACGCCTCTCCCTCCTCGAGCTCCCAGTAGCCTACCCAGAGGACAAGAAGGCAAAGGCAAAGGACGTGAAGCGCAAGGGGGGGGGGGGTCGTGCTCGCGGCTGAACCGAAGATGAAGCGCGGGTGCGACCACCTAAAGTCATCCAAGAATAGCCGTCTGTTCTGCGTCTTCCACAACATACACAGCCACAACACCAATGACTATCAGGATCTCAGGGCCATCCGCGACGGGCGCCTCGGTCGACCCCCTGAGTGCAACGATCGAGGCTACAACCATGGAGGAGGTTGAAGTGGAGGACGCTGGGACGACCGCGGTCCCCGCCAGGAGTGGCGCGACCAACCGCGTGAGGACCGCTGGTAGGGCCAGCCTCGTGAGGACCATCCTCGGGGCAATGCACGCCTCCCTCCACTGCTGCCATCGCCAAGAAAGAACGACGACCACCACTAAGACGAGGGGGTTGGGGGCTTCCACGAGCCTCGTGCCATTGCCTGCATCATGGGCGGCGCATAGTCCCCAGCCTCTCAACACATCTTCAAGCTGTTCGCCCTTGAGGTGAATCCGGCCCTTCTTAGGCTTGACGCCACGTGCCCACTCAGGTGGTCCACGTGCACCATCACCTTCAGCTCGTCCGACCAGCTCAAGTGCATGGCAACTCCAAACGCCCTCCCAATGCTCTGCTCTCCCGTCATCAGCAATGTCCTTGTCCCCAAGACCATCATCGGTGGCGGTGCGGGGCTCAATGTTCTCTCCATCAAGATGTTTGACCGCCTCCAGGTGCCCTGCAATCAGCTACAGCTCACCAAGCCTTTCTCGGGAGTAACCGACGGCTCCACCACTCCGATAGGGAAGATCCGCCTCCCTGACACCTTCGGCCAGTGCGACAACTACAACACAGAGCTCATTGAGTATGATGTCGGCCACATCCGCCTTCCATACAATGCCATCCGTGGATATCCAGCCCTGGCCAAGTTCATGGCGGCGACTCACCATGGTTACAATGTCCTCAAGATGACTGGGAACTGCGACATCATCACGGTAGCCTGCGAGGAGAAGGATGCGGTGTGCTCTCTCAAGCATGCCTACCAGGCTGTAGTAGTCGAAGACCCAGAGAACAAGGGCACCATCCACCCACCTGAGACTGCCCCAAGAAGAAGAAGCAGCTGCTCCGCCAAGAGCCTCAGGAGAGAGGTGTGTCCAGCGGCACCACCTCAGGAACTGCACCCACGGACGGGGAGCCTCCCTCTTGCACATAGGAAGGCGCACCCAGTGCCCTCCTCAGGATGGGCTCGAGGGCTCTCTTTTGGAGGGCCTCTCACTTAGCCAATGTTACAAGGGAGGCGCTCGGGCACCACATGGAGGCGTGCTACATCGCACGCTTCCCTCACAAGGGGACAAGGCATGGGGTGTCGGGTGCTCAGGAGTTCATCGTCAACACGACCGAGGAGCTTCAAGAGGAAAAAGCCATGCGCAGAGATCGTCGCCCACCTGGCTCGGCTCCTTGTCCTAGCGAGCAAAACGAGCTGCGCATTTGCGTCAACGTTCCAGGGCTCAATAGGGCCGCATCCCAAGAGCGCTTCTGGCCATCGCGCGTTGGTCGGTATGAGGGCCCCCTCACAGCTATGCTCACATGCCCTTTGGCCAGCCAAACATGGTTGTTACCTTCCAGCATCGGCTACGCAGAATCATGGTGGCTTAGGAGGCGAGGAATCACGCGGTCGTGGTGGAGATGGTCACGGATCTTCGCGAGTCTCCTGAGCCTCCAGGGCCTCCCAATGTTTAGGACCCAGACGTCTTTGTGAGGAGTGACTTCTCCAGCACGCGCCTTCAACTACTCCAACATCTCTTCAGCAACGGAGCCAGGTGACATTTTCTAGTATATTCAGTTGGGGGCGCCCCACGGGCTGCATCATCCCCAGATCGCATGGGCCTGTCCGTGCGGCGTGTATCTTTCTTGCATCTTCTAGTCACTCCGTTGGGGGCGCCCCTCGGGCCGCGTCATGCCCAGCCCGCATGGTTTTGTCCCTGTGGAATTTGCCGTTTTACATCTATCAGAACTAGCTCTACCATACTCATGAGATGATTTATGTTATCACCTGCTTGCCTGTTGCCCTTCGCGGCTTCCCGCATTGCTGACCAGCCTCCTGCGCATCCCGTGATGGGGGATACACATGTTGGCACGGCGCTTGTGCTCGGGTCCATCCCAACAAAGCTGACAAACCTGAGAGATCGAGCTTTGGCTCGCGGCCCGCTCTGCGCACGTCACCTCACCAGATTCTCAGTTCCTTCATCTTCTTGTGGAAAGATCAGCGGCAGGACAGCAAAACGCGATTATGAGTTATATTCTCTTCTCGGACTAACCCACAGGAATCTCTAGAGCTTAACTACAGGTGGCCCCCTAGCCGCCCCCTTTTCTATGTGATTCACTTGCACGTTAAAGGCGAGGCTCCTGAGCATCGCGCCTCAGGAGCTCTTACTGAATCATCAGTCATCACCCCCTGTCCTTGACCACGGCATCGCGACCTGGCATACCAGCGGCGGCTGAGCCTCGCTCGAGGGTCGGGACCTAAGGACGCAGATTTAACGCCCTCGATGCGGCTATATCTCCCACGTGTCAAAGCACTACTTAGAGGCATAACCGCATTGAAAGCAATGTCGCAAGTGAGGTAATCTTCACAACAACCCATGTAAATAAATAAAGGGGAAAGGTACATAGTTGGCTTACACTCACCACGTCACACAAATAGCATAAATAACATTACATTCATCTAATTACACTCAAGGTCCGACTACGGAACCAAAATGAAGAACAACCCCCAAATGCGACAAAGTCCCCGATCGCCCCAACTGGGCACCACTACTGGTCATCTGAGAAAGACACGTAGTTACGACGAGAGTCTTCACCGAACTCCCACTTGAGCTCGGTCATATCATCTGGAGCGGTATCATCGGTCCCTGCATCTGGTTTTGGAAGTAATCTGTGAGTCATGGGGACTCAGCAATCTCATACCCTCGCGATCAAGACTATTTAAGCTTATAGGAAGGGTAAAGGTATGATGTGGAGCTGCAGCAAGCGACTAGCATATATGGTGGCTAACATATTCGCAAAAGAGAGTGAGAAGAGAAGGCAAAGGCACGAGAGACAAACTAATCAAGAAGTGATCCTAGAACAACCTACGTCAAGCATTACTCCAACACCGTGTTCACTTCCCGAACTCCGCCGAGAAGAGACAATCACGGTTACACACGCAGTTGGTGCATTTTAATTAAGTTAAGTTTCAGGTTTTCTACAACCGGACATTAACAAATTCCCATCTGCCCATAACCGCGGGCACGGCTTTCAAAAGTTCAAATCCCTGCAGGGGAGTCCCAACTTAGCCCATCACAAGCTCTCATGGTCAACGAAGGATATTCCTTCTCCCAAGACAATCCGATCAGACTCAGCATCCCGGTTACAAGACATCCTCGACAATGGTAAAACAAGTCCAGCAACACCGCCCGAATGTGCCGATGTGGGGACCCCGACTCATAAGTCGTGATCACCGAATGCATGTGTACAGTGATCCCAGAGATCAATGCTCACTGAACACACAGAAGCTGAGTAACAAGAGTCTTACATCCATACATACCGTATTACACAAGTAGGACCATTATGGTCAAGTCTTGAGTATAACATCGCAGCGTAAATCTTCATCGATAACTTGGACCCATGCCATCTGCCTTAACCCTACAGGCATTCTGACTGGGAAGCGTCCTAGCTCGCATGTTCGTCACCGAAGTATTCTTCATCACATCCTGTTCTTTCATGCCTAGCCAATAAAATAACCAGTGGCAAGCCAATGAGTACTTTGAATGTACTCACAAGCAACCCAAGGGTGATAACAGAATAATTATGCAAGGCACTACTGCTAATTTGACATTTTTGCGGAAAGCTAGTTTTTCTCATGCAAGTATGATCAACATTTATCAAGGATATGAATGCGTCTGCAACAAGTATCAGGAGGTTACAGACATCAACGTCGGGATAGAGTCGTGAACAACTCATACTCAAGCTCATCGTGACTTCCTCACGAATCACGTCAACAGATTTACCATACCGTGTTGTTTGTCAGAAACATATGGACGTAGTCTAAGCAGCACCACCCAACTATCCTTGACTGTGGACACGGCTATTCAAATAGTTTTACACTCTGCAGAGGTTGCACACTTTACCCACAAGATCCGGGGAACTTCCGTGTCATCCACGACCCGCGGTACCTCAAGTACCCGGGGTAAGCACCCGATCACTATCTTTCCTAGACGACACTAACAAGGAGTCCACTCGTTGTTCCATATCCTCACGATGTACATCATACGAGACTCACTCGAGATCGTAACATCCGAGAGGGGACACAACAGTGTATCCGGTGCCCTGTGAAAACAGTCATGGCCGCCCTACCTGGCGCGACCCCGTCCCGAGAGAGAGCACCAACTCTCCCCCGTCACTAGTAATGCGGGCTCGAAGCTAGTATCGTCTTAGTTAATCAATAATGCCCTTTCCCATACAAGGGTAGAGTGGTTGCGCATGTAAGGTTGGGACAGTCGACAAATCTTAAATCGAATCCGTCTCTGTAAACAACACTTTCATCAAGCCTCGGTACACTACCTCTCCACTAAGTAGTGACCTAATTCATCATCATATCCCAGGGGCATTAGTGGCACCCACTGGGGCTGTTTGCAAGTATGTCAAACCACACTTGTTTCTTTCCATGCATAACCCTGACCCACTTTGCGTAGCCATCTACTATAGCATATTTCTACAACCCACCAACACAACTCTAAGCAAGGGTAGAGTCATGAACAATGCAAGTATCAATGGAGTATGCAACGGAGGCAAGCCTAGCAAGGTTGCCATTCAAGATATATATCATGCACTCGATGAAACAACGAAAATGCTATTATGATGAAAAAAATGGTTCATCATGGTCAAAGGGCTACTTGCCTTGGTCTTCAAAGTCTTCAAGATCTTCAAATCCTTCTCCTTCTTCTTCTTCAGCAACTTCGTCTAATACGGGATCTAATCGTCGCAAGAAAATAACGAGAAAATAAGGCAATAGTAAAACAGAAAAACCAAAGTGCTCCGAAAAATATCAACTTATTTTTGATAAATACTAGGGGGAACTCTAAGAAGGGGAAAATTATTAGTTATGGATTTGGAGTTGTATAATAGGAGAAATGTATTTTCAGAGGGGAATATAAATGCTCGAATTTGAATTTAAATTTGAACAGTGCAGAAAAGTTTGATGGATATTTATGAAAGTTACACCATTAAATAGGTGGGATTTTTAGAATAATATGGGAGTTGGAATTATTGCATTTGGATTAATATTTAATCCTGTGGAATTTTTGCAAGTTTCCAGAAAAAGAAAAAGGAGAAGCAGCACTGTGCAACTGGGCCAGAAGGGCCACAGTGTAGCAGGCCCAGAGGGGATTCAGCCCGCGGGAGGCTGCCACGTCGAAGGCGTAAAGGCAAAATACGCCTTCAGCCGACGCAGCGAACCGGTACGCGCATGCGTGTGTTTTAAACCTGACGGGTGGGGCCCACCGACTGACGGGCCCCATGGCCGTCGTTGTCAACCTAGGGTCAGAGAGGAGGGCGAGCTCACCGGCGACGTTTTCGGGCACGGCGGGGTGAGCTAATGGCACTGCTGGACTCCTCGTCGTGTCGCCGTTCGGGTGGTGCCGGAGGTGGTCGCCGGGGTGGCCTGGTTCTCCGGTGACAAGGAGGCACGGCGGAGGAGCTTCGGGAGGTGCTTGGTTAGCTCGTTTCGAGCTGCAATAGGAGCGGGAGAAAGAGGGGAATGGGTCAGTGAGGTCTGGTGGTTCCAGATCGAGCAAGAGCGAGGGCGGAGAGGGGCTGTACCGCGAGATCAATGGTCGACCGAGGCGGCGGAGCTCCGGTCGATCCCGAGCATAGAAGCTCTCCGGGGTTGATTGGGTGGTGCGGGTGCGTTCTTGGGGGTGTGAGGAGGAGGCGGATGCCACTGGAACGGCCTGGGGTGGGCTTATATAGCCGCGCGATGGTCCACCGTGGACTTGTGCGCCGGCGAGCTCGTTGCCGTCGCCACGGGTCACGGGGGCCTGTTTGAGTGTGTCTGGGGTGCTCGTGGGGGTCGACTACGCCCAGGGGGAGAAGAGAGGGAGCGGGGAACGCGGCAGAGCGGGTCCCCATCGCGGGCAATGACTGGCGCGCTCGGGCGGCGCTCTGTCCGCATGCGAGGAGAGCTGGAGAGGGAGAGAGAGAGGAGGGGGCCAACAATGTAGCGTGACGCGGACGTCGAGGAGCATCGTCGGGCGCGCTGGGGAGGCCCGAGGTGGCCGGAGGTGCTTGGCAGGGGGCGGCTACAGGGCGGGAGCGCACTATAGCACGCTCCAGAGCGTGCAAATGGCCGGCATGCCATTTTTTTGGCAAAGTGGGCACGGACAAGCATGTCTGGTAGCTCTAGGAAGGAGTAAAGAATGTAGGGAAAGCGTTGGATGCCTTGGGTGGCCACTGGAGTGAGGAGGGAGGAGAGGAAGAGGGGTGCAAGGGCTGTCCAGAGAGGTAAAAGAGGTGGTTTCACCCCTCAATTATTGATCTGAGATGCAGCCATTGCTACTGGAGGTAGAAGAGGTCTAGGAGGAGCTGTGGTAAAAAGTTGAGGTCAAGGAGATTAGTGGAAGAGGTCAAAATGATGATTTTCGGAAAATGGAAGAAGGTGTTTGTTGTTGGTTTGGGCAAGAAAATTAATTCCGCTTGCCATGAGAATTAACAGGATGGAATGGCACATAGAAGTAGGATGTTCCACCAAGTTTGTGCTCATTTGGGCAAAGTAGCCAATGCAACTTTTGTAAACCCTAGAAATCAGCAGAAATGGCTTTACCAAGATTTAGTCATGCAAATCTATTCTCCTTGATGCACCACTTGGTGTAGTGTCATCATTTGAGGATTTGAACATGTCCACAAAAATTCAGATCAAAAGGACACACTTGGCAATGTAGAGTTGTTCAAATTTGATTCTTCTCAGAGAGGGTTTTGGGGTACTTTGATCAAGATAACATTCTCTCCAACTTGTGCCATTTGGTTTAGATGCATTATTACACCATTTGAGCATGTACACCAAGTTTGAGAGCATTTGGACATGTTTGACAGTGCAAAAATGTTCAAACTTGAAAAAGGACAGAAGTGGTTTTGAGAGGGTTTCATGGGGTTATACTATTCTCCATGACATGTTACTTGGAAAGATCATCAAACATGTCATATGTGACATGCTAGAATTTTCTTGGAATTGCTGGGGAATATTTCCTATAGAAATATTTAAGATCCTTGAAATGGGCAGAAATGGTTTTTGAGGGATTTGAACAATATTTTGAACATGACCATGTGTTGAAGCTCTTATATATGGGCAATATATGTCCATTGAGTTTCCCTGATTTTTGTCAAATATTTTTGAAACAATAAAATAATTTTTCCCTATTAAAGACCATTTCTGGCCTTAAGAAAAAGATTTTAAATAAAATAGTAAAATAACTTTTAAAATAATATTTTTGTGGTTTCTGGGTATCCTATATCTAATAGGAGTCAAACATATTTTTGGAAAGATTTTTACTGCCTTGAATTAAGTACTTGTAGTACAAATCTTAATTCAGGGTTTTTTGGAAAACTAATTTTTGAAAATACTTTTTGGACAAATTAGTTTTGTAAGAAAATACTATATTGCTCTATACACATGGCATGATCATTGGTTCAAGAGTTTGGAGCAAGGAGATGAAGTATAGGAGTTTGAGGATTTATTTGATTTTTAGAGCACTTGCAAACAACAGACAAAATCCAAACAAGGCAAGGTCCAAAACACTCAAAAGTTTTTTGTCAAACCACATTTTATCATGATTTATTAGCTTAAGTGTTGTGGCATGAAAATCAGGGTGTGACAGCCAACAAATCCTGACAGGAGCTGCACATATCTCGTTCTTAGGGCACACTCAGATGGGACTAGCTACGAGTAAACCCAACCCTCAAGTTTCCCTGAGGTGGCCCCGCAGGCAGCTCAGTTTGGACCAACACTCAGAGGAGCACTGGCCCGGGGGGTTTAATAAAGATGACCCTCGGGCTCCAGAAACCCAAGGGAAAAATAGGCTAGGTGGGAAATGGTAAAACCAAGGTTGGGCATTGCTGGAGGAGTTTTATTCAAGGCGAACTGTCAAGGGGTTCCCATTATAACCCAACCATGTAAGGAACGCAAAATCCGGGAACATAACACTGATATGACGGAAACTAGGGCGGCAAGAGTGGAACAAAACACCAGACATAAGGCCGAGCCTTCCACCCTTTACCATGTATATAGGTTCATTAAGATAAACAAGATAATATGGTGATATCCCAACAATAAACATGTTCCAACAAGGAACGAACTCCAATCTTCACCTGCAACTAGCAACGCTATAAGAGGGGCTGAGCAAAGCGGTAACATAGCCAAACAACGGTTTGCTAGGACAAGGTGGGTTAGAGGTTTGACATGGCAATTTGGGAGGCATGATAAGCAAGTGGTGGGTATCGTAGCATAGGCATAGCAAAAGAGCGAGCATCTAGCAAGCAAAGATAGAAGTGATTTCGAGGGTATGGTCATCTTGCCTGCAAAGTTCTCAGAGTTTCCTTGATCCTCGTAAGCATACTCAACGGGATCCTCGTTCATGTACTCGTCTCCCGGCTCTACCCAAAGCAAGGCAACAAGCAAAAGGAACACAATCAACCAAGTGCAATGCTCAAGCAACATGATGCAAACATGGTATGATTGAACCTGGCATCAACCTGGGAAGCAATATGTGATGCATATAAATGATTTGGAAAAGAAAGATTGAACCTGGCATCAACTTGGAAATCCAAGAGTGCCACTGGAAAGGGGAGGTGATTTTGGTTGAAATCGATATAAAGATCATCGGAATCGGATGCACGGTTTGGGAATGGCAAGCAAAACAAATATGGCACCGAACTGCGATAATCAGCATGAAGCCATCTAAATGCATCAAGATAATTAAGCTACTGCACTCAAACATGGCAACAAAATACATGGCAGGGATCCACTCATGATGCTTGACAAAAGGTGAACACTGAGCTACGGCTAATTCACTCAATAGCAGGTTCAAACAAGCATGGCAAAAGTGCAAAAGATAACAGGTTTCAGACTTGGAGAAATTAACAGCATGTCGGGAATTTATCATCAGGAAGCAATGATTAGAGCATGAAAACTACATGCTACAGGAACTTATCATGGCAAAGGAAGGCATGGCATGAAGCTACTCTAAGCATATAACAAAAGTCCCTTAGTGACCAAGATCCAAAAGGGATCCGAAAATAAAATTGTAAGCATGTGAACATAGCAAAAACATAATCAGATTTGGACTTAGTGAAAAACTGGAGCATGGCAAAACAGATAACGAGTAGGCATGTTTACGAGCTTGATGCACTCACTACAAGGTATTTCATGACAAACTAAGCATTCACCCAGCAAATAGACATGGCAAGAACAACATCATAGCATGCATGGATCAACTACAACAAGCTCGGCAAAATTACTAAACATGTTAACAATCTGTCAGGAACATTTTATAGCAAAAGTAGAGCTCGATTGACTCAAGATAGGGTACTCCATAATTGCAAACAAAGACATGGATGGATAGAGCACAACATTATCTACAAAACATCCTTACTGATCATGCTCAAAAGAGGCACGGATCACTAGGAAACAACATGAACATATGGCATAAAAAATAATGACAGGGCAAGGGGCAAAAATGACAAAAGGGCAATTGCTGAAACAGATCTAAAACTATCCTCACATAGCCCTCTTCCAACAGAATTTCGGGCATCGAGATGAGATCAAATGAAAATGATGCAATGAGATGAATTGATATACTTGTCGAGGCGAACATTTTGATATACTACACACACGAATCGGAGCTACGATGAGGAAGTTATGGCATGTCAAAATATGCAAAAATATTAGGGTTAGGGACGAAAAAGTCAACCAAGAGATCTAGATCCAGATCGGATCTCGCCGGAGCACTGTAGCAGCGTGCCTCCTGAGGTTTGCCGGCCAGAGCTACTGTTCACCGGGGACGACGCCGGAGCTCGTGGGAGAGGAAGGAGTGGCCCGCGATGAGGGAGTCCGGCGGAGGAGCTCGCCGGAGCGCCGGGCGGCGAGGTGGCGATGGCGACCGCGGGGGCGACGCCGGAGTTGCGGACGTGTCCGGTGCGGCGGAGCTCGGCGACGCTCGGATGGAAGGGACGCGGCCCGGGCGGGGCGCGGGGAGGGCCGGTGCCGGGCCAGGCGGGCCGGTGCGGGCGAGGCTCCGAAGTGGGGCTGCGGGCGCCACGTGTCACTCAGTGGTTGGCCGGGACGGTGGCAACGGACGCGTCCGGTCCGCTCCGGACGTGTCCGGCGACGCGGGGAGCGGATCTTGCTACGGTTAGGGGTGGAATGACCCGAAAATTTCGGGGGAGATGCTAATTTATAGGTAGGAGGAGCTAGGAGGCTCCAAATTGAGCACGGTTTGCGGCTATGCAATCGTGATCGAACAGCCTAGGTGATGGAAGGGGTATCGGAGGGTTTTGGGCCACTTTGGAGGGGTGTTGGGCTGCAACACACACGAAAAGAGGTAGAAAGGGGCACCGGAGGACATAGGAGCACCGGAATGCAAAACGGACAACGGGGAAAATGCTCGAATGCATGAGTCGAACACATATGCAAATGCAATGCACATGATGACATGATATGAGATGCATGACAAAGAAAAAACACACGGAGACAAAAACCCGACATGAGGAAATAAAATAACTTAGTGCCGGAAATGGCAAGAGTTGGCGTACAAATAAGGTAAATTACATCCGGGGTGTTACAACACTCCACCACTAAGAAAGGATCTCGTCCCGAGATCTCGGACTGGAAAAACTCCTGGTACTCAGAACGGAGGTGGTCCCCACGTTCCCAGGTGGCTTCATGGTCAGAATCATGTGACCACTTGACTTTGAGGAATTTGATAGACTTGTTGCGAGTCTTGCGCTCAGTTTCTTCAAGAATAGCAATGGGGTGCTCACGATAAGAGAAGTCTTCTTGGAGATTGATGTCTTCGAAGTTGACGGTGCGGTCAGGAGTCTTGAAGCACTTGCGGAGTTCAGAGACATGACACACGTCGTGCACGTTTGCAAAGTTGGAGGGAAGCTCAAGTTGATAGGCGAGATCACCTCTCTTGGTTAAGATCTTGAAAGGACCCACGTATCTAGGGGCAAGCTTCCCTTTGATACCGAAGCGAAGAGTACCTTTCATTGGAGAGATGCGGAGGTAGACATGGTCTCCGATCTCGAAAGCCAAGTCACGATGCTTGCTATCATAGTAACTCTTCTGGCGCGATTGCATAGCTTTGAGATTATCACGAATGACTTTGCACATCTCTTCTGCCTCTGTGATCAAGTCATTGCCAAGAAGTTGACGTTCACTAGTCTTTGACCAGTTAAGAGGAGTACGACACTTCCTGCCATAGAGAATTTCGAATGGGGCCTTGCCCGAACTCGCTTGAAAGCTGCTGTTGTAGGAGAACTCGGCATAAGGAAGACAATCTTCCCACTTCATACTGAAAGAGATGATGCTAGCCCTGAGCATACCTTCAAGAATTTGATTTACTCGCTCGACTTGGCCACTAGTTTGAGGATGAAAAGTTGTGCTGAAGCAAATGTTGGTGCCCATGGCCTTCTGAAAAGAATCCCAAAACTTAGAGGTGAAGATGCTGCCACGATCTGAAGATATCAACTACGGAATGCCGTGCAGAGAGACAATCCGGGAGGCATATAGCTCTGCCAATTGAGTTGCTGTGATAGATTCTTTGATAGGAAGGAAATGAGCCACTTTAGTGAGTTTGTCGATGACAACGAAGATAGCATCATTGCCACGCTTGGACTTTGGAAATCTAGTCACGAAGTCCATCTCAATGTGGTCAAACTTCCATTCTGGAATGGCAAGAGGTTGGAGGAGACCAGTTGGTCATTGGTGTTCTGCCTTCACTCTTCTGACGACATCACATTCATTCACGAACTGAGCAATCTCACGCTTCATTCGAGTCCACCAATACGACTGCTTGAGGTCCTGGTACATCTTTGAACTTCCAGGGTGGATAGAGAGGAGTGAATTGTGAGCCTCATTCATAATGACTTTACGAAGGTCACCTTTAGGCACAACAATGCGATCCTCGAAGAATAGAGCATCCTTGTCATCAAGATGATAGCACTTGTACTTAGGTTAACTCTTGGCAATCCCAATCTTCACCTTCTTCAACATAGCATCAAGAAGTTGAGCCTCACGAATCTGATCTTCCAACGGAGGAGAGACTTGGAGGTTGGCCAGAAATCCTTGAGGAACAACTTGCAGATTGAGTTTGCGGAAAGATTCACAAAGCTCGGGTTGGTAAGGCTTGAGAATCAAACTGTTGCAGTAAGCCTTCCTACTCAATGCGTCAGCAATTACATTGGCCTTGCCTGGAGTATATTCGATACTCGGATTATACTCTTGAATCATTTCGACCCAACGGGTCTGCCTGAGGTTGAGATTAGGCGGAGTGAAGATGTACTTGAGACTCTTATGATCAGTGAAGATGTCCACTTTTCTTCCCAATAAGAGATGTCTCCAAGTTAAAAGAGCATGGACAACTGCCGCCAACTCGAGGTCGTGAGTGGGGTAGTTCTTTTCATTGGGCTTCAACTGGCGAGAGGTATAGGCCACAACTTTCTTCTCTTGCATGAACACTGCACCAAGACCTTGAAGGGAATCATCACAAAAGACCTCGAACGGTTTGGATTCATCAGGAGGAGTCAGAACTGGAGCAGTGACCAACTTCTCTTTCAGGGTGTTGAAAGCGATGTCACATTCAGGAGACTAGATGTACTTCACGTGGTTCTAGAGAAGGTTGGAAAGAGGCTTCGCGATCTTAGAGAAGTTCTCAAGGAACCTTCGACAATAGCTTGCGAGCCAAGGAAGCTGTGGATTTGCTTCACATTCTGAGGTGGTTCCCAATTCACAATTGCAGACACCTTCTCAGGATTCACCGCTATGCCCTTGGCAGAGATGATATGCCCAAGGTAGAGAACCTCATCGAGCCAAAACTCGCACTTTGAAAACTTGGCATAGAACTGAAGTTCTCTGAGCTTATCCAGCACCAAACGCAAGTGCTTGGCATGATCCTCCTTGTTCTTGGAAAAGACCAAAATTTCATCGTGGTATACCAAGACGAAGTCATTTGTGTAGGCGTTGAAGATGAAGTTCATCATGCGAGAGAATGTCGGAGGAGCGTTGAAGAGGCCGAAAGACATGACAGTGTATTCATATGAAACATAGCTTGTTCTGAATGCTGTCTTAAGGATATCTTGTTCACGGATGTGAATCTGATGATAGCCCATACGGAGATCAAGCTTGGAGAATACTTGAGCACCTTTGAGTTGTTCGAAAAGCTCATTGGTGTTGGGAAGTGGGTACTTGTTCTTTATAGTCTTCTTGTTCAATGGACGGTAGTCGACACAGAGTCGGTCTATTCCATCCTTCTTCTTCACAAAAAGAACACCACAACCCCATGGAGAAGAACTTGGTCGGATGAGACCCATACGCTCTTGAATATCGAGTTGCTTCTTCAGCTCCTTCAACTCTTTAGGTCCAAGCTTGTAAGGACGTTTGCAAACAGGTTCCGTGCCAATCTCAAGATCGATGACGAATTCAACTGGCCGGTGCAGAGGCATTCCTGGAAGCTCTTCTGGAAAGACGTCTTGATATTGGCAAATGACTGGAATTTGAGAGATGGCATCCATCTCGCCCTTCTCATTGAGAGAAAACAGTCGGATGGTATTATCCTGAGCGGCAAAGAAGATTACATCCTCAGACAAATCAGTCAATTGAATCTGCCTGACAGCACAATCAAGCTGAGCCTTGTGCTTAGAAAGCTAGTCCATTCCGAGAATAAGATCGATATCTGAGTTACCAAGGACCATTGGAGAAGCTAGAAGCTTGAAATCACCCATCATGATAGAAATATCCGGGACCATCATGCTAGAACTCAAACGCTTAGCTGGAGAAACAACTTGCAATGCTTTAGGTAATGTCTTAGTGCCAAAGTTGTGCTCCGATGCAAATGGGAATAACATGAAAGAATGCGATGCACCAGAGTCAAAAAGAACTTTTGCTGGAATATCGTTAACAGGAAGGTTACCCATAATCACATCTGGCGAGTCCTCTGCCTGAGCTGTGTTTAACAAGTTGTCCTTGGCGTGCTTGGGATTATGCTTGACCACTGCGGTACTAGCAGATCTCATGGGAGGAGGAGGAGGAAGACGCCTCTGATTGAAGCATTTGTTGGCATAGTGACCCTTCTGCTGACACTTGTTGCACGTGACCTCCGAGAGCGGACGGTGATACGGAGCACTTGATCTTGGAGCTTGAGACGAAGTCTTGTTCTGAAAGCCTAGGTTGGGTTGGTGGGAAGATCCACTACCACCTTTGCTCTTTTGATGATAACGCTGACGGAACGGAGGAGGAGGCAACCAATACTTTTGCTACTTAGAAGCTACTTGAGTTGAGGAAGAAGGAGTGGCATCTCTGACTCGCTTCTTGGAAGCATCGCACTTGAGTTGAGCAGTCTCTTGCTTCATTGCCATGTTGTAGAACTCATCTTACTTCTTCGGCTCAAAAAGGACGAGAGCTAGTCGGAGATCTTCTCTTAGGCCACCCCTGAACTGATAAATCATGCTCTTCTCGTCCGGGACGTCTTGCTTAGCGAAACGAGCGAGCCTCTGGAACAGAATGTTATACTGGTAAACAGACAATCTTCCTTGCTTCAGGTTGTGGAATTCCTCACGCTTACTTTCAACAACACTCTGAGGAATGTGATGAGCTTTGAAGTCTTGACGGAATTCATCCCAGGTAATCACACGGCCTCCTCTGGAATCTTTGTATTGCTGAAACCATTCTGCAACTTGGTCTTTGAGTTGGAAGGAGGCAAACTTGACAAAGTGCTCAGGCCTGACGTTACTGCACTCGAAATGCTTGCATATATCCACGAGCCAATCATTAGCGTCTGAGGCCTCGACACAGTTGCTGAAGGTCTTTGGCTGGTTAGCGAGGAACTAGTTGAGTGTAGCAAACTGATTCTGATTGTTGTCATGGCCATGATTCCCTTGGTTGCGCTCTTGCAGAATTTGCATGATCAGCTGCGTGTTTGCATTGGTAGCGGCCATCACAGCTTGCCATGCCTCCGGAGGTGGAGGTGGTGCTGGCGGATCATGATTCTGATTCTCACCCTTAGCAGGAGCCATCCTGAAGAGAGTGACATCCGTTAGCATCTTGACAGACAAACATAGTTGGCTTACACTCGCCACGTCACATAAATAGCATAAATAACATTACATTCATCCAATTACACTCAAGGTCCGACTATGGAACCAAAATGAAGAACAACCCCCAAATGCGACAAAGTCCCCGATTGCCCCAACTGGGCACCACTACTGATCATCTGGGAAAGACACATAGTAACGACGAGAGTCTTCATCGAACTCCCACTTGAGCTCGGTCATATCATCTGGAGCGGTATCATCGGTCCCTACATCTGGTTTTGGAAGTAATCTGTGAGTCACGGGGACTCAGCAATCTCACACCCTCGCGATCAAGACTATTTAAGCTTATAGGAAGGGTAAAGGTATGATGTGGAGCTGCAGCAAGCGACTAGCATATATGGTGGCTAACATATTCTCAAAAGAGAGCGAGAAGAGAAGGCAAAGGCACAAGTGACAAACTATGATCAAGAAGTGATCCTAGAACAACCAACATCAAGCATTACTCCAACACCGTGTTCACTTCTCGGACTCCGCCGAGAAGAGACCATCACGGTTACACACGCGGTTGGTGCATTTTAATTAAGTTAAGTTTCAGGTTTTCTACAACCGGACATTAACAAATTCCCATCTGCCCATAACTGCGGGCACGACTTTCGAAAGTTCAAATCCCTACAGGGGAGTCCCAACTTAGCCCATCACAAGCTCTTACGGTCAACAAATGATATTCCTTCTCCCAAGACAATCCGATCAGATTCGGCATCCCGGTTACAAGACATCCTCGACAATGGTAAAACAAGTCCAGCAACACCGCCCGAATGTGCCGACAAATCCCGATAGGAGCTGCACATGTCTCGTTCTCAGGGCACACTCAGATGAGACTAGCTAAGAGTAAAACCGACCCTCAAGTTTCCCCGAGGTGGCCCCGCAGGCAGCATAGTTTGGACCAACACTCAGAGGAGCAATGGCCCGGTTTTTTTTAAATAAAGATGACCCTCGGGCTCCGGAAACCCAAGGGAAAAAGAGCCTGGGTGGCAAATGGTAAAACCAAGGTTGGGCATTGCTTGAGGAGTTTTATTCAAGGCGAACTGTCAATGGGTTCCCATTATAACCCAACCTTGTAAGGAACGCAAAATCCGGGAACATAACACCGATATGACGGAAACTAGGGCGGCAAGAGTTGAACAAAACACCAGACATAAGGCCGAGCCTTCCACCCTTTACCAATTATATAGGTGCATTAAGATAAACAAGATAATATGGTGATATCCCAACAATAAACATGTTCCAACAAGGAACGAACTCCAATCTTCACCTGCAACTAGCAACGCTATAAGAGGGTCTGAGCAAAGCAGTAACATAGCCAAACAACGGTTTGCTAGGACAAGGTGGGTTAGAGGTTTGACATGGAAATTTGGGAGGCATGATGATCAAGTGGTGGGTACCGTAGCATAGGCACAGCAAAAGAGCGAGCATCTAGCAAGCAAAGATAGAAGTGATTTTGAGGGTATGGTCATCTTGCCTGCAAAGTTCTCATAGTTGCCTTGATCCTCGTAAGTGTACTCAATGGGCTCCTCGTTCACGTACTCATCTCCCGGCTCTACCCAAAGAAAGACAACAAGCAAAAGGAACACAATCAACCACGTGCAATGCTCAAGCAACATGATGCAAACATGGTATGATATGCGGGAAGCGATATGTGATGCATATAAATGATTTTGAAAAGAAAGATAGAACCTGGACTCAACTTGGAAATCCAAGAGTGCCACTGGAAAGGTTAGGTGATTTCGGTTGAAATCGATATAAAGATCACCGGAATCGGATGCACGGTTTGGGAATGGCAAGCAAAACAAATATGGCATCGAACTGCGATAATCAGCATGAAGCCATCTAAATGCATCAAGATAATTAAGCTACTCCACTCAAACATGGCAAAAAAATACATGGCAGAGATCCACTCATGATGCTTGACAAAAGATGAACATTGAGCTACGGCTAATTCACTCAATAGCAGGTTCAAACAAGCATGGCAAACGTGCAAAAGATAACAGGTTTCAGACTTGGAGAAATTAACAGCATGTAGGGAATTTATCATCAGGAAGCAATGATTAGAGCATGAAAACTACATGCTACAGGAACTTATCATGGCAAATGAAGGCATGGCGTGAAGCTACTCTAAGCATATAACAAAAGTCCCTTAGTGACCAAGAGCCAAAAGGGATCCGAAAATAAAATTGTAAGCATGTGAACATAGCAAAAACATAATCAGATTGGACTTAGTGAAAAACTGGAGCATGGCAAAACAGATAACGAGTAGGCATGTTTACGAGCTCGATGCACTCACTACAAGGCATTTGATGACAAACTAAGCATTCACCCAGCAAATAGACATGGCAAGAACAACATCATAGCATGCACGGATCAACTACAACAAGCTCGGCCAAATTACTAAACATGTTAACAATTTGCCAGGAACATTTTATAGCAAAAGTAGAGCTCGATTGACTCAAGATAGGGTACTCCATAATTGCAAACAAAGACATGGATGGATAGAGCACAACATTATCTACAAAACATCCTTACTGATCATGCTCAAAAGAGGCACGGATCACTAGGAAACAACGTGAACATATGGCATAAAAAATAATGACAGGGCAAGGACTTTGTGAAATTCTAAGTCCCTGAAATCAGCATCATTGCGTAAGCTACTTTGCATGCTTGTGCTAGTCAGCACAAAGATCACAAAAATACATGGCATACACCCCTATAAATATGGCATGGCATTCTTCAAAACATATGTAGAGCTCAGGAACATAGCATGCACACATTAATCATGGCAAAAATGACAAAAGGGCAATTGCTGAAACAGATCTGAAACAATCCTCAGATAGCCCTCTTCCAACAGAATTTCGGGCATCAAGATGAGCTCAAATGAAAATTATGCAATTAGGTGAAATGATGTACTCGTCGATACGAACATTTTGATATGCTACACGCATGAATCGGAGTTACGATGAGGAAGTTATGGCATGTCAAAATATGCAAAAATATTAGGGTTAGGGACGAAAAAGTCAACCGACAGATCTAGATCCACATCGGATCTCGCCGGAGCACTGTAGCAGTGCGCCTCCCGAGGTTCTCTGGCCGGAGCTACTGTTCACCGGGGACGACGCCGGAGCTCGGGGGAGAGGAAGGAGTGGCCGGCGACGAGGGAGTCCGGCGGAGGAGCTCGCCGGAGCGCCGGGCGGCGAGGTCGCAATGGCAACCGCGGGCGCGGCGCCGGAGTTGCGGACGCGGCCGGTGCGGCGGAAGGGACGCGGCCCGGGTGGGGCGCGGGGAGGGCAGGTGCCGGGCCAGGCGGGCCGGCGCGGGCGAGGCGGCGAAGTGGGGCTACAGGTGCCACGTGTCACTCAGTGGTTGGCCGGGACGGCGGCGGTGGACGCGTCCGGCGCGGGACGCGTCCGGTCCGCTCCGGACGTGTCCGGTGGCGCGGGGAGCGGATCTTGCTAGGGTTAGGGGTGGAATGACCCGAAAATTTCGGGGGAGATGCTAATTTATAGGTAGGAGGAGCTAGGAGGCTCCAAATTGAGCACGGTTTGCGGCCACGTGATCATAATCGAACGTCCTAGGTGATGGAAGGGGTTTAGGAGGGTTTTGGGCCACTTTGGAGGGGTGTTGGGCTGCAACACACACGAGGCCTTTTCGGTCCCTCGGTTAACCGTTGGAGTATCAAACGAAGTCCAAATGGCACGAAACTTGACAGGTGGTCTATAGGTAGTAAACCAAGGCCGCATGACAAGTCTCAGTCCAATCCGAAAATGTTTAACACCCGCACACGAAAAGAGGTAGAAAGGGGCACCGGAGGACATAGGAGCGCCGGAATGCAAAACGGACAACGGGGAAAATGCTCGAATGCATGAGACGAACACGTATGCAAATGCAATGCATATGATGAGATGATATGAGATGCATGACAAAGACAAAACACACGGAGAGAAAAACCCGACACGAGGAAATAAAATAACTTCGTGCCAGAAATGGCAAGAGTTGGAGTACAAATAAGGTAATTACATCCGGTGTGTTACAGCAGAGCATTTAGATAAGCATAGAAAGGGGAGGCCGGCGCGAGCCTTACCTAGTAGCACCACTGCTAAAGCAAAGATCGAGCGTCACACAAAGGAACCACCTCAGGCTTGCCAAAAGATAAGTCGCCCGTGCATGTCAGCGTGATTCTCCCCGTCCGATGTTTTCCACTCTCATAAACTAGCTCCAGCAACGCTACTTCCCTTTTCGGCCTTCAGGGAGCTGCTTGCACGCCAAGTGGGGCCTATTGAGCATCATGCCTCAGGAACTCTTACTGGACCTCGGGCCGCTCACCTCCTAGCCTTGACCACGGCATCGCGACATGGCATACCAGCGACGGCTGAAGCTTGCCTGGGGACTGGGACCTGCCGGCATAGAGCACTAAGATACCGTGAGAACAAAAAGGGGGAACGATAACAAAGCGGGACATATGGCTGCAACCTTATACTAGGAACAATAAACTTCAAAGCAAAAACATTACAAGATTTTTTACATGCCCCCATATAGTTTGTCTCGATTCCTCACAGGGAACAAAAGAAGGAAAACTTCAAGGAGCTCTGGCTAAGGGCAACACCGTCAATGCCATCATCAACAGTGGGTCATGCGAGGCTGGCATCAACCCCATCTAGATCATCATCGATGCTGAACGGATGCTGCTCCCGCGCTCCGGGCAAGGCGGGAGCTCGGAGGCACGTAGTTGTCATCGCTCGACTCCGGAGACTCGCTAGGCTCGAGAGAGTCGCTGGACTCCCAAGAGTCACCACTGCTGCTGGAAGAGCTGTCGGTAGTACCGGAGGTAGGCTCAGTGCCTGCTATCGTGCCATGCTGGCGGCTTCTCCTGGGGCAACACTCCAGGCAGCAACCTTCCTCATCGAAGACCATGAAGAACAGCATGGAAGCACCATCGTACTCGAAGTGGATGGCGAGGGTCCCATCCACACGCCAGGCACGGGCCACCTCGCCCCATCCTCAGGTCATGAAGATGCAACCCCGAGGGACGGCCTTGACCTCCGCCCCCGTGGCTAGGCTGCAGCACCCGACGTGTTGCAGACACAATTCAAGCGGCCCCCTCGGCGGCATCTCCTCAGCAAAGAACTGCCGGGATTGGATACAAATGCGCGGTGGCATTGCCGCCCATATCATGAACTCAAGGGAGGATCCCTCAACGTGTGTTCGCGAGACGGCCGACCGTGCAGCCTCAGCTTGGCCCCCATGGACATGGCCCGCGCGGTGCTGGGCGCTGCCGTCCTCTCTGGGGCCTTGCGCTCAGGCGTACATAGGGAGCGGGAAGGAAGGAGGTGGCCGCTCATACCAAGGCCGCGTCACCTCCTGTCTCTCCCCGGCATCGCGAGGACGGCTAAACCTCTTCTTCGGCGGGAGTGGTTCAGCCTCCTCCCGAGGGGCCTTCCCTTTTTCTGCCGCGGAGAACCTCCTGATCGGTGCCATGGGAGCTACAGCAAGATTGGGAGAAAAAAAAGAATAAGAAGCGGACTGCAAGTAGACAAAGATGAGCAAGGAGGGCTCCGCCCCTCCCCTCATTTATAGCTGGAAGGTGGCCAACCGCCAGCCTCCACGGTCGTCCATAATGATGGGTTTCTATGCATGCAGCAGTGGCTCATCAAGTCGAACAGTTGCTGAGGCAACATGCAGAAGTGGAGGCGCCCATGCATCATTAATCGCCATGCGTCAACCGAGCCTGCAGGATATTGGGGCTCACGGCCCTCCTCACTTGCCCTTTGGCTTCGCCTTGAAGCCAAGTATGAGGGCACCTTGGGCCTGGGGGCTATAGAGGTTTGAACACTAGGGTGTGTGCGAAGAACTTTTCCTCACCAATCTGCCTGCTCAATGATTCCTTGGCCTAACTCGACGAACCCAAGGGACAAGATACGCAGCAGTTTGTCCTGGTTTGGGCC